>NC_133658.1:682096556-682379279 GCF_037893015.1 Macrotis lagotis
TTCTGTCTTAGATACATGTTGATAGAAAAACTCTGTAGGGTATCTGTTTAAATGCATATTGAAAAAGCAATATATATATTCTTCATATGCTTTTCTGAATATATCTGTTTGAATAGATAGGCCAAAGAGGGCCTTTCATGAAAACCCAGCAGAGAATAACATAATCCATAGTGCAGTGATAAAGAAATTTTACTTAAAATTTTATAGTTTCTTTTTAAATTCTTTAAGAAATGAATGAGTTGTTCACTTATTTTTCAGCATGATCCCATTTGGGATTTTCTTGATAAATTTGCTGAAATGTTTTTCCATTTCTTTCTCCAGTTCATTTTGCATATGAGGAACTGAGGCAAAAAGTGTTAAATGATTTTGCCCAGGGACATAAAGTTAGTTAAATATCTGAGACTAGATTTGAATTCAGAAAAATGTATGTTGCTAGCTCTAGGCTCAGCACTATCCACTGTGCCATATAGCTTCCCCAAGAATTGAAATAATGTATTAGTTTTGAGTGAACCACTTAAATAGTTATTAAATGTTGTTTCTAATTTTTTACTACATGAATCTTATTCTAAGTAATAAGTTTTGGTGATTATAGATGGATAAAATGGATATGATTTTGGGTAGATGGTACATTGGTTGCAGGTAGCATGTTTTCTGCTCTGAATTCACATATGAATCTGAAGTAAACCAAAAAAATCCAACAGAATTTAGAGAAGTAGGTTACTTAAATCTTTGTTTTTACAGTGAAAGAGGGAACTCTTACTTTCCTTAGGTAAAAATACTTGATTGAATCAGTCAATTAGAACTAGCTGAGAACAAAGTCTTACAACCTTCCTGAATCTGTTATAAATCATATGAGTGAAGTTGAGGTCATGTATTGAGTTACTTGTATAAAATGCAGCATTACTTCAGAACTGCAGAGAGATTTGGAAGGTCTGTCCAGAGAGAGGAAAGAATCGACCAGTAACTGGAGGAAAAGAAAGAAGAACTGATTTGTGGCAGATAAGGGAGAGAATGAGGCTAGGATAGCTTTTTTTAAAAATCCATAATCTAGTGTGTTTGAAGCATTTAACAGTTTCCCACTCCTTCTCCCCTTTCATTTCCTTGTTCTCTTTGGGTTACATTATGTCCGCTTCCTTGCCAGAATTGGTTTGCCTACTTCTTGAATGCATTCCTTTCTTCATAGAATCCCTAGCTTACTCAAAATACTCCATTAACTTCTTATATGAATCCTTTTTTTTAATGCCCCTCCCCAAGTTATCACCATTCTCACCTTAACATTACTTTGAATTACTTTGTTTATACTTTGCATTTATTTACTTATGTATATGTATACCTTTGGTAGATTGTAAACTCTTAGTCTGTCTTATAAATAATTGGTACATGATAAATATTTGTTGAATTGAAAAAACAATGACTAAATATCTATAGTATGCAAGACTGCTAGAAACAGCATTCAAAGACAAAATAGAATAGTTCCTGATTTCTTAATTTCTTTTATGTAACAGTTTTGCTAGTTCTTTTCCACATGACTGCATAATGGATTTAGTTGGTTTTCATTTTGGTACTTTCACTTGTTGACTCATTTTTGTTATGTCTGTAGAAAGGAATTTAAATCTTTTAACCTTTTCCAAACTGCCAAGAAAAGCAGTAAGTTATAATAGATGGAGGATCAGTCATGAAAGCAGGAAGATGTGGGTTCAAGTCCTGCCTCTAACATTTTTTCAATATAGGTAAATTGCTTTATTTTGTAGCGATTTAATCAACTCTAATTAGTTGTTGCTCTGTATGAAGGATGGAGTTCTTATATCCATATGGAATTTCCATATCCATACCCATTGCCCCCCCCAAAAGGAGGGAAAAACCTACCATAGATGATTACAAGGTTGAAAAATGTTATTGCTTTCCTTATTTCTAGATGTGATTTATTCATATAGTGCTATAGTGTTGATTAAACTAAAAATAAAAAATTTTTCTTTTCTAGGAGGGAAGGACAGACGAAGTGGCCTCATTCTGACCATTCCATTATGCCTTGAACAGACAAATATGGATGAATTGAGTGTTACTTTGGACTATCTTCTCAGCATTCCAAGGTGACTCCAAAGGTGTCATTTTTTGCAATTTTAGTTTATTTATTTACTTCTTTATAAAATAAGTTTATTTTTTGAAGTATAGACCCAGGACTTTACCTGTTCTCTTAGTAGGACAAAATGTGTTTTGATAATTTAAAAGTTTGGAAAAACTGTAATAAAAGTCAACTTATAATACAGATCAATTAGGAATTGTGTTAAATTTATATTATAGGGGAGGATAGGTGGCGCAGTGGATAAAGCACCGGCCCTGGAGTCAGTAGTACCTGGGTTCAAATCCGGTCTCGGACACTTAATAATTACCTAGCTTTGTGGCCTTGGGCAAGCCACTTAACCCCATTTGCCTAGCAAAAAACCTAAAATATATATATATATATATATATTATAAAAGGATTATTTGCTATACATGGGGATTTAGTCACAAGGACTAAATTCCTTATATCTTTCTGTTAAATTTCAGTTAAGATATATAAGAAATTAGCTGCTTCATTTAGTATATTGCAGTAATGTTCTTGATGTTATGAGGAAATTATTTTGTATAATTTTTTTTTTTTAGGTTTTTGCTAGGCAATGGGGTTAAGTGGCTTGCCCAAGGCCACACAGCTAGGTAATTATTAAGTGTCCGAGACCGGATTTGAACCCAGGTACTCCTGACTCCAGGGCCGGTGCTTTATCCACTGCGCCACCTAGCCGCCCTGTATAATTTTTTTAAAAAAGTTGTTTGTATTCAGAGTATGTTATTGTTGTTGACACTAAAAAGGTAATAATACTTTTAAAGAATTCTCTCTTAAGAAACTGGAAATTTTAGAAAGTGAAGCTTCTGGGAGCTGAGAATTTCCTTGATGTAATTTATGATAAAACTTCCTTAGTATATAAGTAATGAGTAAGATTAATTGTGTACTAAGTATTGTGCTAGATCGAAAACAAACAATCCCTAGCCTCAGGGAGCTTGCATGCTAACATTATATGTGTGTGTGTGTGTGTGTGTGTGTATGTATATATGTATATATATGTATGTATATATACATATATATACACATGCATGTATATATATGTACATATATATACATGCATAAACATAATTTAACACTCACATGTTTTTACACATAATGCACATGTACATACATAGCACACATGTACACACACATACAGAAAAAAGATAATTTTTTTGAGTGAGAAACATGATTGGCAAATTGGAAGATTAGGGAAGACTTTGGACTGGCTTTGATAAAGAAACTAGAGATTCTGAGCCATAGAAGCAAAGAGGGATTTGCATTCTGGGTATAGAATAGAAGCTAGTCTGAGCAAAAGCTAAGATGGGTTAAGATGTATGAGGAATATGAAAAATGCCAATTTGGTTGAATCATACATTATGTAAAGGTGAGTAATGTAGAGTAAGACTGGAAAGATAACTAGAGCCTGTTTCTAAAGGACTTTAAATGCCAGAGGATTTCTTATTTCATTCTAGAGGTAATTATAAGCCATTGGAGCTAGAAAGTGACATAGTCAAATCTGTGCTTTAGGATTGTT
Organism: Macrotis lagotis; assembly: GCF_037893015.1. Classification (NCBI taxonomy): domain Eukaryota; kingdom Metazoa; phylum Chordata; class Mammalia; order Peramelemorphia; family Peramelidae; genus Macrotis; species Macrotis lagotis. The sequence continues at coordinate 682,100,174 of NC_133658.1, forward strand.
ACTTTAGCAGATGAATGGAGGCTAGATTAGGGAGGAGAGATATTTGAGGCAGGAAAACCAAGGATTTAACTGCAATGCTTCTTTGTCAAGGTGATGTGGGTCTGATCTAGTTGGTAGTTGTTTAAATGAAGAGGAGGGAATGCATGGGGAGAGATATTTGCAGGGGAGGATTTGATAAGACTTGAAAATTGATATGGGGTGAGGGAAAGTGAAAAGTAAGGATGATACTGAGCTTAAGATTTGGGGTGACCAAGTCTGATCAAAGTAGCTCAAAAGAGGAATGGGTTTTGAGGAAAGGATATTTAATTTTAATTTTTTTTGATATGTTGAATTTGAAAGGCATATAGGAAGCACATCTAGTGTGAAATGTCTATTGATGATGCGGTACTGGTGTTTATAAGAGACTAGGTCTGGATATATGAATCTAGAAGTAATCTTCATAAAAGTGATAAATACTTGTGAGCTGATGAATTCATCAACAGTGAGTTTAAACAGAAATGAAAAATGGGTATAGGATAGAGCCTTAAGGCACACCCACAGTCAAGGGGAGGGAAGTGATGGATTATAATTCAGCAAAAGAGACTGAGTAGGCATGGTTGTTTATGTCAGAGGAGAATGAGGAAAGAACAGTGTCATGAATATCAAAGAGAAAGGGAAGTTCAAAAATGTCTAATGCTAGAGAGATTTAAAAAAGGATGAGAATTGAGAAAAGAATTTTAGATTTAGCATATAAGAAATCACTAATAATTTTAAAGAAAACATTTTCATTTGAGTGATGAAGTCATAAATCACATGCAAAGGGTCCAGGCTAGGTGAGTAGATTTAGAATTGAGGAGTATTTCCTGTACTCTTCCCTATATTTAATTCAGTCCAATTCAGTTTAGTAAGCATGAATAAGGTACTACTATGGAAGCTGGTGATAAAAAAATAAAATAAGATAAAAATAGTACCCTTAAGGGACAGCTAGGTGGCACAGTGGATAGAACACCTGCCCTGGAGTCAGGAGTACCTGAGTTCAGATCCGGCCTCAGACACTTAATAATACCTAGCTGTGTGGCCTTGGGCAAGCCACATAACCCCATTTGCCTTGCAAAAACTAAAAACTAAAAACTAAAAAAATAAAAAATTGTACCCTTCAGAAGTTTACAGTCTGATAAAGGAAATAAATATTCACACAAATAATTATAATACAAATGAGAATATGAAAATTGCAAAGTACTGAAGTCTACTTTGGAATCAGAAAAATATTGATTTTCTTGCTCCTTTTTAAAATGTATGGGTGAAATGGTGAATAGGAAAAGCAATAGACTGTAGATTGGTCAGAGGACTGGTTCATATTTATCTACTTCTATGTAGTTTCCAGGACTCCTGTGACTGACCTTCTGAATTCCCATTTTTCCTGTAATGAGTTGGTTATAGGGAACTAGGGATTTGGAGAGAAAGTAACAGAGATTTAGAGAATGAAAAGATAATAAAATATAATTGAAAAATTTTATAAGCAGCTCAAAATAATATGTTTGTAGGACTTCTAGCCAAGATGGTGGAGAGAGGTCAGGCACTGTGCTTAGATCTCCTAGCTTTCCCTCAGAACTAATATGAAATAAGCTTCTTAACAAAATTCAAATGCACAAAGTCCAGCGAAGAACAAAGGAGAAAAACATCTACCAACAAGGTCTGTCTCAGAGAAACATGGATGACCTGGGAACAGAGAGCAGAGAGGCAGCAGAGAGGCAGTACAGAGGCAGTGGGATGAGACCTGGACTAACCTCAGAACGGCCGTGGAAGCTTTTGGCTTTGTATCAGGCAGGAGAGCTCCAGCATTGGAGGGAGAGTTCAGCACAGCAGGTGGGAGACCTCCAGTATAGCTAGACATCAATCCAGTCAGCTCTGCTGGCCTGGAAGACCTGGGCCAAGGTTCTGTAAAGGGAATCTTCTCAGAACAAACACAGTAACAACAACACCCCCCCCCCCCCCCCCAGCAGATCTCTCTGGGTACTGAGTAAATAAGATTAACTACATAGCCTGAGGGCCCAGCACACATTGTTCAAGGATAACTCAGACCCTGCTGCTGCTCCCCCCAGGGAGGTGGGCAACAAATCAAGGTTATAGACACTTCAGAGAAAGCCTCTAGCACCCTCTAGTGGGCGGCCCACTTGAAGTTATCAAACCCAGTCAGCAAGCCTCTAGGGTTTTCAAAACCAAAGGTCTGTGAACCAGCCCCTCCTCCAATGCAAGATCCTAGGAAAATGAAGAAAGGACAATGAAAGGGGGGGGTCCATTGAACTCTACCTTGAAGAGAAAGATCCTAACTCAGAGAGAGCTAGAACTTCTGAGGAGAAGTTGGTCTCCAGTCCAGAAAGACTTCTTAGAAGAGATCAGGAAGGAGTTTAAAAACCAATTGGAAAAATAAACCCAAGAGAAACTTATCACCTTTACAAGAGAAAATTAACATCTCACAATAAGAAAATAATTCTCTCAAAACCACAATTGGGCAAATGGAAAGCTCCTTCAGAAATAGAATTGACCTCTTGGAAAAGGAGGAATTGTAAAAGGTAAATGAAGAAAATTCTTTTCTAAAAAAAAAAGAATGGAATCTGTGGAAACTAATGACTTCATGAGTTAAAAATCATTGGGCTTCCTGATCACATTGAGGATAAAAAAAAAGTCTGTACTCAATATTTAAAGATCTTTTGAAAGAAAATTGCCCTGATATCATGGAACTAGAGGGCAAAATAGTTATTGAAAGAAGACATTAGTCCCCTTCTGAAAGGGATCCGAAAATGAGAACATCAAGAAATATTATGCTCAAATTTCAGAACTATCAGATAAAAGAAAATTCTTCAAGCAGGCAGAAAGAAACAAATTTAGATACCAAAAGGCTACTGTAATGATTATACAGGTCCTGACTGCCATCAACATTAAGGGATCGAAGGGCCTAGAATATGATACTACGGAAAGCAAGGGAGCTTGGAGTGCAGCCAAGAATTCATTATCCTGCAAAATGGAGCCTTTTCTTCTAGGCGAAAAGAAGGATAGTTAATGAAATAGAAGGCTTCCAACTTTTCCTTATGAAAAGACCAGAACTAAATAGAAAATTTGGACTTCAAACAGGAGACTCAAGAGACACATGAAAGGTAAAAAAGGGAAAAGAAAAAAATTGCTGTCCAATAAGATGAAATTGGCTTTGTCCCCACCTGGGAGAAAGATTCTCCTAATTCTTGAGAATTGTTACTCTGTTAGAGAGGTTATACTTAGCCAGAAGTAATGGACACTCATAACTTGTCTGTGACTCAGAATGACTTAAAAACAGTATCTCCTTAAAAAGGGGGGGGGGCAGTAAAGAGACGGGAGGATGGAGGAGATTGGATGGGGTAAATCACATTACATGAAGAGGTACAAAGGACTTATTGCAAAAGAGTAGAAGAAGGGAGGAGGTGAAACCTCTTGAATCTTTTTCTGATCATATTTGGCTCAAAGGAGGATTAACACACATACTCTCTCAGTTAAGTTAAGAAACTTATTAACCTTTCAAATATTAAAAGGGGAAAGGGGTAGGGGGGGAATAGGGGAACTAACAGAAGGAAGGGAAGGAAGAAGGGGCAAAGGAAAAGGAGAAAGATAGGGGAGAGTGGTGGATATAAGGGGGCAAACACACCGAAGGAGGTGGTATTCAGAAGTAAAATACTAGGGAATATATGGATAAAGTAAAAAAAAGGGGGGAAATGCAAACAGAGGGAAGATAACATAGAGGGCAATAAAGAGTTAGTAATTATAACTTTGAATGTGAGTGGGATGAACTCTCCCATAAAACATAAGTGAAAGCAGAGTGGATTAAAAACCAGAATCCTACAGTATGCTGCTTACAAGAAACTCATTTGAAGCAGAGAAATACATATAGAGTAAAGGTAAAAGGTTGGAGCAGAATATATTTTACTTCAGTTGAAGTGGAAAAAAGGCAGGGGTAGCAATCCTTATCTCAGACAAAGCAGCTGCTATATAGATCTCATTTAAGGAGATAAGGAAGGAAACTAGATCCTCTAAAAAAGGTACCGTAGACAATGAAGAAATTTCAATATTAAATATATATATATATATGCACCAAGTGGTGTAACATCCAAATTCTTAGAGGAAAAGCTGCATGAGTTACAGGAAGACATAGACAGCAAAATTCTGCTGGTGGGAAATCTCAACCTTCCTCTCTCCAATTTAGATAAATCTAACCCTAAAATAAGAAGGAAGTTAAAGAGGTTAAATAGAATGTTAGAAAACCCAGAAATGATAGACCTTTGGAGAAGACTGAATGGGGATAGAAAGGAATATACTTTTTTTTTTTCTGCAGTACATGGCAATTGCACAAAAACTATAAAACCAAGAGTTGGTTTTAGAAAAAAAATCAGTAAAATTGATACACCTTTGCTTAATTTGATTAAAAAGAGAAAGAAGAAAACCAAATTACTAGAATCATAAATGAAAAAAGTGAACTCGCACCAATGGGGAAATTAAAGTAAAAATTTGGAGTTATTTTGCCCAACCATATACCACTAAATTTGATAATCTAAGTGAAATGGATGAATATTTGCGAAAATAGAAGTTGCTCAGGTTAAATGAAGAGGAAATTAAATACCTAAATAACCCTATCTCAGAAGAAATTCAACAAGCTATCATTGAACTCTCTAAGAAAAAAAAATCTCTAGGGCCGGATGGATTTACAAATGAATTCTGTTAAGAATTTAAGGAACAGGGTCAGCTAGGTGGCGCAGTGGATAGACCACCAGCCCTGGAGTCAGGAGTAACTGAGTTCAAATGCGGTTTCAGACATTTAATAATTATCTAGCTGTGTGGCTTTGGGCAAGCCACTTAACCCCATTTGCCTTGCAAAGAAAAAAAACAACCCTAAAAAAACATAAGGAACAATTGGTCTCAATTCTTTATCAACTCTTTGAAAAAATAGGTGAAGATGGAACTCTGCCTAACTCCTTCTATGACACCATTATGGTGTTGGTAGCTAAACAGGAAGAGTCAAAACAGAGAAAGAAAATCATAGACCAATTTGCCTAATGAATATGGATACAAAAATGTTAAATAAACATTTTAGCAAAGCAATTACAGCAAGTTATCACCAGATAATACACCCTGATCAAGCAGGATTTGTCCCAGGAATGCAGACTTGGTTCAATATTAGGAAAATTGTTAGTATAATTGCCTATATCAGTAGTCAAAAATCCTACAGAAATCATGAATATCTCAATAGATGCCTTGACAAAATACAACAACCATTCCTACTAAAAACTAGAGAGCATAGGAATAAATGGATTGTCCTTAGAATGATTAGCAGTGTCTATCTGAAACAATCAACAAGCATTATATGCAATGGGGATAAGTTAGAAGCATTCCCAATAAGATCAGGAGTGAAACAAGGATGCTTGTTATCACAACTACTATTCAATATTAGAAATGTTAGTTTTTAGCAACAAGAGAAGAAAAAGAAATGAAAGGAATTAGAATTGAGAAGGAAGAACCAAACTTACACTCTTTGCAGATAACATGATGGTATACCTAGAGAATCCTAAAAAAAATCTAAAAAACTACTGGAAACAATTAGCAACTTTAGCTAAGTTGCAGGATGTAAAATAAACCTTCATAAAGCCTCACATTTCTCTATATTAATAGCAAGATACAACTGCAAGAGCTAGGAAGAGAAATTCCTTTTAAAGTAACTTCAGACAATATAAAATACTTGGAAGTTTACCTGCTATGACAGACTCAGAAACTCCGAAAACTTCTTTAAAACACTCTTTAAAACAAAATCAGATTTAAATAACTGGGAAAATATCAACGGCTCATGGATTGGCCAAGCTAATTCAATAAAAAATGACAATTCTACCTAAATTAATCTACTTATTTAGTGTCTCACCAATCAAACTTCCAAAAAGTACTTTTAATGAGCTAGAAGAAATGGTAACTAAATTCATATGGAGAAAAAGTCACGAATATCCAGGGATTTAATGGAAAAAAAAAGTACAGAAAAAGGTGGCTTACACTTTACCAGACCTAAAATTACACTATAAAACATTAGTCATCAAAACTGCTTGGTATTGGCTAAGAAATAGAGTGATGGATCAGTGGAATAGATTAGCTGCAAAAGAGACAGCAGGAAACAATTATAGTAACCTGCTGTTTGATAAACCCAAAGAGCCCAGCTTCTGGGATAAAAACTCTTCTATACTGTGGTGTAAAAATGGAGTCAATAAGATAAAAGGGAAATGTAATGGGAGAAAGAAAAAGAAGAGGAGGAATAGGCTAAGATATATCATATAATAAGATTTTTCTTTATTACAATGAGCTATTGCAGTGATATGGAAGGGGGGAAGACAAGGGGGAATAAGGGAATCTTCACTTTCATCAGAGGTGGCTAAGAGAGGAAACAGCATATGTATATACTCAATGGGGTATAGGCATCTGGAGTAAGAAGAGGGGTGATGGGGGGGTGTGAGTGATGTAGGAGAGGATGGACCCATGGGGGGAGAGTGGTCAGATATAACATATTTTCTTTTTTATTTCTTGTAAGGGGCTGGGATTGGATGGTCTGTCTGGGACCATAGGGGTGGATGGATGCTGGGCCTAAGGGGTGGTATGTGGGCTTTGGGGCCTCTTGGCCCCAAGGCTGGGTATCTGTCTTCTGTGCCACTCAACTACCTTACAGCAGAGTCAGAGTGAAAGGAGAGAGAAAATATAGTACATGGTAGTGGAGAAATAAGAAAGGAGGGAGTTGCGATCAGCAATGGCAACGGTGGAAAAATATGGAAGTAACTTTTGTGATGGATTTATCATAAAGAATATGATCCACCCGCGACAGAGCTGGTGGTGTTGGAATATAGACTGAAGCGCCATTTTATTATTGTTATTATTTTGGGGGGCTTGCAGGGCAAATGGGGCTGGGTAACCTTCTTGGGGCTGCATAGCTAGGTGATTGTTGGGTGTCTGAGGCTGGATTTGGACCCGGGTGCTCCTGGCCCAAGGGCCAGTTCTCTGTGCCACCCCTACTATTACTATTATTATTATTATTATTATTATTATTATTATTATTATTATTATTTTATTTTGGGTCTCTTTTTTTGTTTTTGCAGGGCAATGGGGTTGGGGTGGCTTGCATGGGGTCACACAGCTGGGTAATTGTTGGATGTCTGGGGCTGGATTTAGGCTTGGGTGCTCCTGGCTCCAGGGCTGGTGCTCCGTCCGCTGCGCCACCTGGCCATATCTACAATTATTATTATTTTTCTTTTAATTTTATTCTCTCCCTTTACTTTATCCCCCATGTGGGTCTATATTTTTTGGGGGGTTATGTAGAATATTTTAGTAATGTATAAAAAATTATTTATACAAAATAAGACTAAATAAATAAATGAGAAATATGAAAAAATAAAAAATCTCTCTTCGATAAAATCTGTTGGGAAAATTGGAAGTTAGTAAGGCAGAAACTTGGATTAGACCAACATCTCACATCCTATACCAAGAAAAGATCAAAAATTAGGTACAAGATTTAGACATAAAAGACAATATTATAAGCAAGCTAGGTTTTACACAAACAAAACCACTGTAACCAAGATTAAAAGAAGTGTAGTATTTTGGGAAACAGTTTTTACAACTAGTATTTCTGACAAAGGACTCATTTCTAAACATATATATATATATATATATAGAGAGAGAGAGAGAGAGAGAGAGAGAGAGAGAGAGAGAGAGAGAGAACGAGAACTGAGTTAAATTTATAAAAACAAGCCATTCCCCAATTGACAAATGGTCAAAGGATATGCAAAGGCAATTTACAGATGGGGAAATCAAAGCTATCCATAGTTATACAAAAAATTCCTCTAAATCATTACTGATTAGAGAAATGCAAATTAAAGTGGCTCTGATGCACCATCTCACACTTATCAAATTGGCTAATATGACCAGAAAGGACAATGTACAGTGTTGGAAGGGATGTGGGACATCTGGGACACTAATACATTATTGATGGAGCTATGAACTCATCCAACCTTTCTGGAGAGCAGTCTAGAATTATGCACAAAGGGTAACAAAAATGTGCATACCCTTTGATCCAGCAATACCACTACTGCTTCTTTACCTTGAAGAAATCATGCAAAAGGATAAAAAACATCACTTGTATAAAAATATTTATAGCAGCCCTGTTTGTGGTAGGAAAGAATTGGAAACCAAGTGAATGTCCATCAGTTGGGAAATGACTGAACAATTGTGGTATATGTATGTGATGGAACACTATTGTTTTATTAGAAACCAGGAGGGATGGGAATTCAGAGAAGCCTGGAAGGATTTGCACGAATGGACGCTGAGTGAGATGAGCATAACTAGAAGAACATTGTCCATCCTAATGGCAACATGGGAGTGATGATCAATCTTTTTGGACTTGCTCATTCCATCAATGCAATAATCAGGGACAATTTTAGAGCATTTGTGACCATGAATACTGTCTGTACCCAAATAATTTTTTTTATTAAAAAAAAGTGTATTATGTACTACATAATTTTGCTGTCTTTAATATTTTGTCTTCTCAGGGATGTGATTTCTCTCCTATCACATTTAATTTCGATCAGTGTATATATATAGCATGGTAACATTGTAAAGATTACCAGACTGCCTTCTGTGGGGGGGATGGGAGTGGGAAGAGAGCGTGGAGGAAAGATTGTAAAATTCAAAGTCTTATAGAAAATGATGGTTAGAAACTATTATTGTATATAACTGGAAAACAAATAAAATATTAATTAAAAAAGAATATGTTTGCAGCTTTTTTAGCTATCTTTACCTATGTGGAGTTTCTCTACCACCACTACTCTTTGCCACTCAAGAGGGCAGGGGCTTACTGTTGTGCTTGCTTTGGGTGAGCAACCCCTTTGGCATATCTGTAGGCATCATGAGAAAATGGCCTTTATTTTCTGACTGTATTTGTTACATATTTTGTGATACTTGAAGAGATTTGTAATCTAAGATTTTATCTTTTTTTTTCTCCTCCCCCCTTTTTTTTCCTTGCATTGTGATGATGAGGTGGACACCTGTCAACAGGATGAATGCTTTTTCTCTAAGTCTGTAACCAATCAAATAGTTGTGTATAATGAAAGAACTGTAAGCTTTTAAAAAAATGTATATTCCTTGAGAAAAAAAGAATGTTTGACACAAATTATGGAATCAGAGAATATTATTAAAACAGTTTAAAACAAATTCCAGGGGTGGAGTCAAGATCATAGTGTACAAGCAATGATCCAGCTGACCTCTTCCAAAATTCCTTTCCAAATAATTTTAGCTTCACAAATTAAATTTTGGATCAGAAGAATCAACAAAAGACTGGGGTTAGGTATTTTTCTGACCTAGGTCATTTTAGGAGGTTGGCAGGAAGGGTCTGTGGCACTGAGGTTGAGATTAGCTTAAGAGTCATGTGAGCTGTGACAGCAGCAGCAGCTTTGGAGTTCTCAGACTAGACATGTAAGGAGGTTGGACCACTCATCCTTTCCTGCTGGCATTCTTTCCAGCAGCAGCTGGCACTGATTGTTAACTCTGTTGAGCATAATATGCACTTCCAGGGTAGAGAGGAGTGCTTGTGGCCTGTCATAATGGAACATGGGATCTTGTGACAATTCCAGGGACAAGAGGAGCATTAGAGATGTAGCTACAGGGGAGCAGAACCCTTCCTGGGGTCAGTGGTGATCAGTAGAGTCTTGACCATACTTCATCAAGGCTTGCCATCACTCTGGCAACACCTAGAACTATATCTGAAACTAGCAGCATTCCCAAGTGAGAGAGCCAATAATCTTAACATAAAGTTCAAAGTCAAGAAATGAACAGGAAAGAATGAAGAAACAAAAGAAAAAAACTTTACCATAAAAAGCTACTATTGTAGCAGAGAATACCAAGATATAATCTCAGTAGATGAAAATATGAAAATACCTCCAATCTCTTTTTAAAAATTTTTTTTAAGTCAGTGGGGTTAAGTGACTTGCCCAAGGTCACACATTTTTAAGTGTCTGCGGTTGGATTGAACTCAGGTTCTCCTGACTCCAGGACCAGTTCTCTATCCACTGTACTACTCAGCTGCCTCTCACCCAAATTTCAAAGAAAAATACTAATTGAACCCAAGCCTCCCCCCCAAAATCCAGGAAGACTTAAAAAGGAAATAAAGAATGATAAAGGAAAAATTGGGAAAAGAAATGAAGTAATGGAAAAAAATTACAAAAAAGAGAATTAACAGTTTGGTAAAAGATGCCTAAAAACTAATGTAGAAAATAACTTTAAAAACAATTGTCCTGATGGTTAAAAACAACAAAAATTCACTTAAGAAAAATACTCCTTGGGGTGGCTAGGTGGCACAGTGGATAAAGCACCGGCTCTGGAGTCAGGAGTACCTGGGTTCAAATCCGGTCTCAGACACTTGATAATTACCTAGCTGTGTGGCCTTGGGCAAGCCACTTAACCCCATTTGTCTTGCCAAAAAAAAACCCTAAAAAACAACAAAAAAAATGCAAGTGGAAGCTAGTGACTCCATGAAACATCAAGAAACAGTGAAACAGCATCAAAAGAATGAAAGGGGGTGGGGAGAAAATGTGAAATACCATATCAGAACAACAACTGACCTGGAAAATATTTTGATGAGAGGTAATATAAGAATTTTTATACTTCCTGAAGGCCTTGATCAAAAAGCCTATTGACATCATATTTCAAGAAAACCCTGGAAAAGTGTCATGATAGCTTAGATGCAGAGAGTAAAGTAGAAATTGAGTAATCTACTGATTACGTCCTGAAAAAGATCCCAGAATGAAAACTTCCAGGAATATTACAGCCAAATCCAGAGCTTCTATGTCAAGAAGAAAATATTGACCATAGCCAGAAACAATCAATTCAAGTAACATGGAGCCACAGTCAGGATTAGCAGCTTTTATTTGAAAAGATTGGAAGGCTGAGAATATGATGATTAGAATATGAATATAAAGACAAAGAAGCTAGGATTACAACCAAGAATAACCTACCCAGCAAAACTGAGTATAATCCTTAAGAGGAAATTAAAAAAGCCCTTCAGAGGATACTTGATGAAATAGAGGATTTTCAAGCATTCTTATTAAAAGGCCAGAGCTTGAATAGAAAAATTGGCATTCAAGCACAAGGCATAAAAGAAGTAATAAAAGGTGAATATGAAAGAATCATAGGGGACTCAAAAAGTTAAACTATTTATTCCCTTTACAGTTTTTCAGAAAAATACATGCTACTAATTTTTTTCTCCAAAACATCTGAGAAAGCATGACAGGTAGAATAACAGCACATTTTTTTTTTCATTTTTACTATAGTTTTTCTTATATTTTGAAACTCTTGTCCTTTTCTTGGCATGTAGATGTTTAGTAGTTGTTTGATATATTAGCAAGATTTGTTTTCTTTGGAATTCTTTCTCATTTAACTTTATAAATTTACCATTTCTTCATTATAGCATAAGAACTTTTTCTAGCATATGAACTGATGTTACTATCACTAAATTATCTTGAAGTACAAAGATAGATTGGTTCCAATCCATTACATATTTAATACTGTGTAATATGGAATTCTTGCACATTCTCTTCATTTCTTGCCTGTTTTTATGCCACATTAAAATTATACTTCTGAGAAGGTATATAATTGTGAGTATTTATTATATTTCCTGACTTCCCTGTTTAATATAAGGCTCCCATTTTACAAATGAAGATAATTAAAGTTAAAATTTTAATTCTTTGGCTTTTGCTTGAAATACTGGATTTTCTTCCTGTCCTGACATTTTTAGTTAGTGAATTATTAAATTATTAAATTTAAGCTGAAGTAGAAAAATCATTTTCTTGGTAAAACAAAAATGACATTGCAAAGGAAATGAATCTATTGAAACTCATATCAAGTCATATTGATTCCCACTGTGTTCAAGAAGCTTTAAAGCTACGTTTTGCTTTATTTTTTAAATGTAGTTCTCTTTAAATTATCATCTGAAACTGGTTTTTAACACTTATATTTTATTTGTTTTTATTTCAGTGAGAAGTGTAAGGCTAGAGGATTTACTGTGATAGTGGATGGCAGAAAATCACAGTGGAATGTAGTGAAAACAGTTGTCTTAATGTTACAGGTAAACTGAATTTTCTATTACATGAGTAAATTGTTTTATATTGCAGCTACTAGTCAATGTTACTGAAATGTTGTAATAGCTGAATTATTTCACTGGAAAAGGAGCAAGCCAATAAGAATGCCCCAGCTCATTTTTAAGTCCTAGTTTACATGACCAGACATTCTGTGCACTTTAAAGACGTGTTTGAGTTCTCCAAAATATTCATATAACTTTGTGAGTTGTTAAGTTCCTCTAAATCTAATAACCTTTGCAAAATTAGATTTAAGCTTTTTATTATCATTGTTATTATTATTAAATAAGATGTAATTCTAGTTCTGTAGTTAATTGCTTCTGTGTAGTATTTTCTTCCAAGACTGTATGTTTAAATAGAGTTTTAAGTGAGGGGATTTGTCATTTTAAGCTAATTAGAACCAAGAGAGGGTTAAGTTTTTTGCTTCCTTTACTTTTGCCTATGATAAACAATAGCATTTTCTGAATATTACCTTTTTTTTTAAGTCCTGATATAGGGGACTACAAGGGAGGGAATTTAAATAGGAGAGCAAGAAACACATCTTTCTTTGTAAAGATGTTCCTAATATTCCTGACATAGTGTTTTATATGTAGAAAACTTTTAGTAGTAAGATCTTGTTGATGGGAGTGCAGTTGCTACCTTTCTTAAGGAGCTTATTAATGAGTGATTAATAAGGTAAATCTTCTTTCTTCTTCTTATACATATACAAGGAATTTGTTAAGAAAAAGCTTCTAGAAGAAGGAAGAATTCTTAAATGACCTTTGATGCTAGAAAAGGCCTGGAGTATGAGTATTTAGGAGAAAGTCTCTTAATGGGCAGAAACTCCACTGGAAAGAAGGACTTTGGAGAGCAGTAGGGATTGAAATTAGTTAGGCATGGGTGGGGACAATTGTTGGACCATGAAACTCTTTAAAAAAATTATTTTTCAATTACATGAAAAAATAGTTTTCAACATTTACCCTTTTTTGCAAGTTTTTGAGTTGCACATTTTTCTACCACCCTTCTTTCCTTCTTCCCTTCTCATGAAATCAAATAATCTGATATAGGTTATACATATGTAGTCATGTTTACCATATTTCTATATGGTAAAGAGAGATAAAGAAACAATATAAAAGAAGTGAATATAATATATTTATTTTTAAAATGTGGATATAATATATTTTGCTCTTCATTCAGAATCTATAAATTTTCCTCTGAATGTGGATGGCATTTTCCATTACAAGTCTCTCAGTATTGTCCCTGATCACTGAACTGCTGAGAGGAGCTGCATCCATTATAGTTGATCCTCTCACAATGGTATTATTAATGTGTACAGTGTTTTCTTGGTTCTGCCCATTTAACCCAGCATCAGATCATGTAGATCTTTCCCAAGTTTTTCTGAAGTTGAGCCACTCATGATTTCTTATAGAGCAATAATACTCCATAGCATTTGTATACCATGTAACTTGTTCATCATTCCTTAATTGGTGGGCATCCCCTCAATTTCCAAGTCTTTGCCACTACAAAAAGGGCTGATATACATATTTTTGCACATTTGGGTCTTTTCCCCTTTTCATGATCTCTCTGGGATTTAGACCAGGTATTGCTGGATCAAAGCCTTTGCATAGTTTTATTACCTTGGGAATAGTTTCTACATTGCTCTCTAGAATTGTTGGATCAGTTCACATCCCCACCAAAAGTGTTAATGTTCCATATCCTTTCTAACATTTATCATTTTTCTTTTTCCTTGTTTTAGCCAATTTGATAGATGTGAGGTATACCTCAAGTTGTTTTTAATTTGCATTTCTCTAATCAATAATGATTTGAAACATTTTTCCATATGACTTTAGATAGTTTTAATTTCTATACCTGAAAACTTCATATTATTTGACCAGTTTTTTAATCGGAAAATTATAAATTTGACTTAGTTCTCTATATATTTTAGAAAAAAGTCCTTTATCAGAAACACTAGCTGTGAAAATTATTCCCTATCTTTCTTCATTTCTTCTAATCTTTGTTGCATTAGTTTTGTTTGTACAAAAACTTTTTAATAAAATATAGTTGAAATTATCCATTTTTCAATTTATTATGTTCCTTATCGTAAACTTCTTCCCTTTTCATAGAGCTAACAAATAGACTATTCCTTTTTCTCCTAGCTGATTTATGATATTATCTTTCATAGCTAAATCCTATACCCATTTTGGCCTTATGCTTTATATAGTATGTGAGGTGTGGGTCTATGTCTAATTTTTGCCATACTATTTTCTAGTTTTCCCAGCAGTTTTGGTCAAATAATGGGTTCTTATCTGAGATCCTAGAGTTTTGGGGTTTATCAAACAGACTACAGTAATTTACTACTGTTTCTTTTGTACCTAATCTATTCCATTGATCCACTTCTCTGTTTCTTGGACAGTACCAGACTGCCTACTGGTAATGCTAGGCTACCTCTCTTTGCATTTTTTTTCTCATGAATTCCCTTGATATTCTTGATCTTTTGTTGCTCCTGATGAATTTTGTCACTATCTTCTCTAGTTCTTTAATGTAATTTTTAGCAGTTTGATATGGCTCTGAATAAGTAATTTAATTTAGGTGGAATAGTCATTTTATTATATTGACTTTGCCTAACCATTAGCAATCGATATTTTTCCAGTTGACTTTATTTGCATGAGAAGTGTTTTGTAATTGTCCTCATACAGTTTCTGGAGGTTTTTTTGGGAGGTAGATTCTGAAGAACTGATGTTGTTTACGGTTACTTTAAATGGAATTTCTCTTTCTGTCTCTTGCTGTTGGACTTTGTTGGTAATTTATAGAAATACTAATGATTTATGTGGGTTTATTTTATATTCTGCAACTTTTCTAAAGTTGCTGATTTTTTCAAGTAGTTTTTTATTTGATTTCCTAGAATTCTCCAAGTATACCTTCATATCTTCCACAAAGAGTGAGTTTTGTTTCCTCATTGCCTATTCTAATTCTTCCAATTTATTTCTCTTCTTCTTCTTCTTCTTCTTCTTCTTCTTCTTCTTCTTCTTCTTCTTCCTTCTTTTGCAAGGCAGTAGGGTTAAGTGACTTACCCAAGGTCACACAGCTAGGTAATGATTGAGTGACTGAAGCTGAATTTGAACTCAGGTACTCCTGACTCCAGGGCCAGTGCTCTATCCACTGTGTCACCTAGCTGCCCCCTAAGCTAATATTTCTAATACAGTATTGAATAATAGTTGTGATAATGGACATTCTTGTTTCACCCCTGATCTTAATGGGAATGCTTCTCATTTATTCCCTTTACATATAATGCTTATTCATGTTTTTAGATAGATACTGCTTATGATTTTAAGGAAACCTCCATTTCTATACTCTTGTGTTTTTTAATAAGAATGGGTGCTGTATTTTGTCATGGGCTTTTTCAGTGTAATTTGAAATTATCATATGATTTGTTAATTTTGTTATTGATATGGTTATTTATGCTGATTGTTTTTCCTAATATTGAAACATCCCTGCATTCACCATGAAACTCCTGATCAAAAATTTTATTTGAATTTCAGAATCATTTGGAAGTTGTGGCAAGATTCTGTACAGGAATATAATTTATACTTACTTTTTAAGATGTCATACTGTATAATCTTTAATCTGAGCAAGTCACTTAACCTTCTGGATCTCAGTTATCTCATCTTTAAAGTGAGGGGATTTGACCATTTATCTGAAAGCTTTGAATGCCAGTGCCTGTAAAACAATGTAAAATGAACTTTAGAGTAGGTGGATTATCAGCCCATAAGTCTTAGCTAGTACAACTTGACTCTTAAATGCAATCTTGCATGTATGTTTAATTACTGGAATCAAGACCCTGCTTTCTGCCTGCCACCCTTCCTACTCTCTTGCCATAAATTGGTCAGAGTTAATCCTTTATGTTAAATAGCATAGTCAAGTCCTTGTCTCTAGAAGGTTATTCTTAGAGCATAGAATCTGCATTTAATACATAGAATATTAGAACAAATTCTAATGCATAGAATTTAACTAGGAGGAATAGAAGGACCTGGCAGCCTTCTAATTGAAAAAAATTTTGAACAAATGACTAGGGCAAAAGATTAATTAATTAATCAGTTGGAGGTAGTAGAGTACCTTTTGGCTACTACTTTATTATTTTTTTGAACTTTTTTTTTAGGTTTTGCAAGGCAAATGGGATTAAGTGGCTTGCCCAAGGCCACACAGCTAGGTAATTAAGTGTCTGAGCCTGGATTTGAACCCATGTACTCCTGACTCCAGGGCTGGTGCTTTATCCACTGTGCCATCTAGCCACTCTTGGCTACTACTTTATGCAGTTCATTTTTATCAGTGAGTTGAATGAAGGAATAAAAGACATAAATAAGATCAAGATAGGAAGGATAATTAAACATTTTGAATGATGTTGGGTTGGATCTAGAAAGATGAAATGTAATATGGATAAATATTAAATATTTTACTTGAAAAAATAAACTTTACCAGTACAAGAAACCCCCTGGATAAATGTGAAAATGATCTAATGGTTTTAGTGGATTATATATGTTCAGTATGCATTAATGTGATTTGATAGCTCCCAAAACACAAAGCTGATTTTGGATTACAGAAAGAGTAATCATAGTTTTAGAATTATTACCACACTTTATTTAGCCTTGATCAGAACATAAAATATTTTAAGATTCATAGAATCACTCATCTTAAAATTGTAAAGAACTTAAATTTTCATCTAGTCCACTTTTAAATAAGGGCCCTCTACATTCTCCATAAATGATCATCCAGCTTCTGCTTGAAAACCTGCAGTGAAGGTGATCCCACTAACTATTAAGCAAGGTAATTTGCAGGTTGTTGTAGTTGTTGTTGCTTATCCTTCATTCTCAAAGAAGACCATGGCATCATGGAGGTGAAACCATGATATGCACATGAATTGGATCTGAGTGAGTGGCTGTTATGCTAAGATATTTGCCTCACTTTGTCTTCCAGAGCCATCTAGGTTTAGTAGCCAGATAGGAATCGGGACAACTGGAGGTGGCCCTGGAATGAGGCAGTCAGGGTTAATTGACTTGCCCCAGGTCAAACTTACTAGCTAGTAAGTATCAAGTGTCTGAGGTGAGATTTGAACTCAGGTCCTCCTGAATCCAGGGTTGGATTCTGCACTACCTAGACACTGTTAACCACTGAAGATACAAAGACAAGTTAAGAGAAAAACACTTCTCATCCTCAAGGAACTTAGGTTCTCATGAGGGAAGCTGATATAGAAAAGGGAACTGTAAAAAGTAGACAAATACTCATATAAGAACATCTACAAGTCCAATAAGTCATGTTGGGCAAGGAGATGAATGAGGGTGTAGGACTGGTCTGGCTTCTCCAGCTTCCTTCAAGTTCCAATTAAAATCCCATCTTCATAATAAATTTAATGTTAGATTTAGAACTTTATTTTAGCCTGATACACACACACACACACACACACACACGTGCGCGCGTGTGTATATTCATATCTCTGTTTGTATATATGTATACATACATGTATATACCTGTATTATGTATATGCACATATGTGTGTATGTGTATTTTTGTATCTTGTCATTCAGAAATGTTAGCAGAAAGACATTGTAAATTGAAATATGTCTAGGAGAGAATGATCAAGAATGAAAATTTTTTATACACACACACATACAACACACACACACACACAATCTAAATGAAAGACTTAGGGCTATCTTATAGCTATCTTCAAATATTTAAAGATCAAATATATGAAAAAGCAAGTTCTTGTTTAGTGTGCTGCCAGAGGACAGAAATAAGAAAACTGGAAAGTAGTGGCAGGTTATCCTGAGATATTTTTAATGTGATTTTTTTTCTTTAGATACATTTCTTAAAATTTAGTGTATCTTATATTCTGAAGAAGTAAAAATTAATAATTGCTAGAATTTACTTATTCTAGAGAACTTCTTTGTGGTTGACTTAGAAAGATGGTCTGGATGTACCAAACTTTCAGCACATTTTGAGCTTAAAACTGCACTAATACTTTTGGTAACTCTATTCTGTTTTATGCTGTGTAAAACGCATGTGACAAAATGTACAAATTCTCAACTCTTAGGTATTTGGGTTTTACTTCTCTGTATCTATTTATTTATTTAACTGGATAATGCAGTACAAAATAATAGACTGCTGAATCATTTAGGTTTGTGAAATCTTTATTAATCACCATGACTTTTTATTTTCTTGTCATAAATATATTTTAGAGTTTGGAATTTTGCCAATAGTGGTATTTAGTTTGTATCTTTTCAGAAAAGTGATATTAATTGCATACCTCAGTAGTCATTGTTATTTGACTACCAGTGGCACTAATAATAATAAAGATCTTGTTTTTAGTCTTGTGTTGCTTTTTTATCTCTAAAAGTATAATTTGGAATTTTATTTTTAATGTGTTTTGCAGAATGTTGTTCCAGCTGAAGTATCACTTGTTTGTGTGGTAAAACCAGATGAATTTTGGGATAAGAAAGTTACACATTTTTGCTTTTGGAAAGAGAAAGATAGACTTGGTTTTGAGGTAAGTTCATATTTTCCTAGCAGTAATGACTTAAGAATTCATGGTCTTTGTATTTTAGATAATTTTAAAGATTTATTTGGATGACTAAAATATTTTATTTCTTAATTATTTATATATTTAAGAAAACCTTGAACTGTTACTTAATTTTACCAAATAGGTAATATTATGGAGAGGGTTGGAGGGAAACACTGCATCTAGAGAATGAACTAATAAATAGAAGTATATATAGAATAATTTTTTTTACATATATGCCTATTTGTGTCTAATGGGTAGCCATCTCTAGAACAGAGGGAAAGGGGGGAAAGGGAAGAAATAAAAGAGGGAAAAAAATTATATGACAATTCAGTTGTGTATTTGAAAGGAATAGCAAGTTGTACGTGGTAGATTTACAGTATTGTGTGCAATCACCTTTTAATTTTTACTATATTTTGGAAATGCTTGTTTTATTCCATAAATTAAAAATAAAATAAATTTAATACTGGTTAGAAAATCTAGTTTTGCTTTATAGGTTAGTTTTTTGATCTTGGACAATTCAATTTCTGAACCTAATTTCTATGTGTAAATTGGTAATACTTTTACTAACTAGGACATAGTAAATAACAAATAAAATAAGATGTTTTAGCACCTTATGAACCTTAAAGTATTATGCAGTTGTTATTTTGAACATTTTTGGACTTAAAACTTCACTACTTATTTAATTGGGATATGTAGTGATAATTTCATTATATTTATATTGTTTATGTATGGTACATAAAAAAGTTGTCACTTTTAGTATCTTAGTATTGTAATTTTATCTCCTGATTTGAATTGGGTTTTTTTTTGTTTTTGTTTTGAGATTTTTGCAAGGCACTGGGGTTAAGTGACTTGCCCAATGTCACACAGCTAAGTAATTAAATGTCCGAGACCAGATTTTAACTCAGGTCCTCCTGACTAAAGGGCCAGTACTCTATTCACTGTGCCACCTAGTTTGCCCCTGACCTGAATTGGTGTAAAAATTTTTATCTTTTCTAGATCTCATAGAAGCCAAGGGTTGAAATATAAATGGTATTCATCTTTTTTTAGGATTGTAGCACTTTTAGCAATTTTCCCTTAGTTCCCATATCTTACCTAGTTTTTTGACAGAATCTAATCAATAGCTTGAAATTATTTGTAAGAGTCCTGAAGGGTAAAGAGAAAAATAATTATTTAATTAAAGCCTAGGCTTTTTTGGACCAGTTGTTAATTAGCACTTAATGTGTGTGTGTGTGTGTGTGTGTGTGTGTGTGTGTGTGTATGTATGTATGTATGTATGGAAAAATGCTATGGAAGTATTGGACCTAGGAATACAAATTTTCAAGAAATGTGAAAGATAAAATTCAACTGAAATTTTGTACTTTGTGGTCACCTTTGAGAGTATCATCAGTAATTGATGAATTTTGGTTTAGAAACAAAAATTCTGAGTCATCAGTAAGTTTTTATTAAGTTGTAACAATGTCCAGCACTGTGCTAAAAATTGCTTCAGATTCAAAGACAAAAATGAAATTGTACTCGCTCTTAAAGATCTTATATTTTAATGGTACAAATAGTTATCTAAAGGTGGGGAAAGCAGCCCAACCTGGTTTTTATTTGGTCAGGTCAGTGCTGGGGGACCCAACCTGAGCCTTCGCCAGGATACATACCTTTCCCAGGTCTTTGGATGTCATGGACCCGTCGGTCTTCAGACGCAAGGGATGGAGGGCAATAACTGGACAGAGCACCTGGTAGCAGTCTAACAAGCAGGTCTTTATTGCTTGTATAGCAGCGAAAAAAATGGCTCTGGTCTTCCCCAGCCCCGTCCCTTTTATAGTTCCGAGCTCCTCCCCTGTTCCTCCCTCATGGGCGGAGCCACTCCTGTTACTGGGGTGTTCCCAGCACCCTTGTGGGTGGGTTCACACCCCCAGCCGTCTCCTAGCCCATAGGTGGCCAAGGTCCAGAGCTGGGTCCCTGACAGGTCAGGTAATCTGAGGCAGACTAAAGTCATTCATTAGAAGCACACCCTCCTTGAGGTTGCTCTCTCATTTTAACCATATCAGAATGATTTCTTGTCTCAACCAATTTGAATACCACCACAATTGTTTCAGTTGTTTCATTGCATTATAGTCCTGAATCTGAATTAATGGACTTATATGAGGTAGGCCTGATCCAAATAATTTATAATAATTGGCAGACTTTGATTGGCATTGCCTTGTGGTTGAAGTCAGGGGAAGCTGGAGAACAGAAACAGAAGGGAAGCCTGACTGATTTGAAAATAGCCAGATAAAAGAGTCTGAAACTTCTGTTACTAATGTTCTTCTAGTAACATTTGGGGATCCTTTCTCAATAGGATTAGGAAAGTTATCCCCTTCTTCCCCTCCTCCCCCATCCCTTTAAGATTAAGTCAATAGGTACCTTAAGGAAGTTAACAGGGAGAGTTCAAGATATAGCAGGAACTAGTATTCCTTGACCCCTGTTAAGAGTTTTAGAAAAACTTAATTGCCAACATAAGCAAAATAAAAATAAAAAAGTTAAATACCCATAATTTTGTATTAAACAATTAGAGACAGATACACTTTATTTTTTGTGTTCATGTGAAGGCAGATGGACAGCTTACGGCTTGTTTTCATTTGTTTATTTATTTATTTTCAGAGAGACAGCTTATAGACTTAGGAACAGCAAAAATTAAGAGGACAATGCTGATGGGATGTAGAGAGGGGACAAAGAGGGGGTGATTACTTGAGTCCAGGAAAAAAGAGGGCTGGTTTGCATTTAGGAAATTGTTCATTGATTTTAGTGATAATTTTCTCCTTGCAGCAAAAGTCTATTTTTTTTTTTTGCAAGGCAGTGGGGTTAAGTAACTTGTCGAAGGCATACAGCTATGTAGTTATTAAATGTCTGAGGTCAGATTTGAACTCAGGATGTACTAACTCCAGGGCTGGTGCTCTATCAACTGCGTCACCTAGTTGCCCCAAAGCCTGTCTTTTTAAACAATCATTCTTCTGGTGGGTCTTTAAGGTTTAAAATCATTTAAAACTCCACCTCCAAAAATAAAAATTATGAGCCCAGGATGGGTCTTCCATTCTGACTTTTATATCTTAGATTCTTTAATTTCCTTTAATGTTCTATGTATGTGCTCTCTTACATAAAGATTTTTGTTATTTCTCAGTTCCTTCTCCCTATCTTACTTTGGTTCATATTCTCTCTAACCATATTCTTTTTTTTATTTACACACACAAACGTGCGCGCGTGTACACACACACACACACACACACACACACACACACACACACACATTATTCTCTTCCCCCCTATCCCCCCATAAAATTCAGACTTTTTGGAAACCTGTGACTTTGTTATTTTTTTGGTTTTGTATCTTCAGCACACAGTGGCCTATCTCAATGACTTTTCTGTAGAAGACGCTTAATAAATACTAGAAATTGAAGTGAAAAGTCAACATTAGGTGGCTTCTGAATGTTAGGAAAATTTCCTAAATACAAAAGTGCAGAAATAGATTAGAACTTTTTTCCAGAGGACAAATAACTAAGAATAGATCATTTTTCCTGGAATTTAAGAAAGTAACTTTGAGAAGAGTAATCACTATATGAGATATGTTACAGTGTGAGTGGTTATCCAGAATAGGATAACCTAGGAAATAAATATATATATCTATCTATATATATATATATATATGTGTGTGTGTGTGTATATAAAACCTAGAATAAATAGGTTAGCAACAAGATAATTCCCAGATTGATCATCCCAGGAAAGTAATGAAGACCACCATTGGAATAGTGAGACTTTAAGTAGTGAGTCAAAGAATTCTTGTTTTTCCTTTTATTTCCCACGTCTCTATTGTGTAGCCAGTCCTCAGCTTAATCCAATGAATTATCATCTCAAAAGTTCATCTGTATTGATAGTTTTGAAATTCATAATATTTTCCTATGTTTTCAGATTACAAAAAAACCTAATGTACCTATACCCATGTATTTTTAATGTACTTATAATGTATTTGAAATATATATTGTATTAATAAAGTGTTAGGTTCTCCCCATTATTTATAACAAACAATCAAGAGTTCCATCCTGGGATATTAAGAGCATCTCAGCCCTGATGAAGACAACAAGTTTTCCTACTTCTTCCTTTTTTCCAATTGTTTGACAGTTGAAGACTCCCTTGGCTCTTAAGTTAAGATTTTAGTTACTTTGTTTTGTATCCCTCGCACTTAGGAGGATGACCTGGTACAATACTTTTTGTCTTTTGATGTCATTTGTAATCTGATGAAGGCTCTTAGAGGTAATTACAAGACTCAGGGAGATGTGAATATGATACTGGGGTTCTGGAGGAGTGTGTGTTAAAAAATTGATCAAGAGAGTTAGGAATAAGTATGAGGGGATAAGAATGGGAATAGAGCTCCTTTACAAGAAGGAAAATATTTTAAACTACAAAATTTTAACCTATAATTACATTGTGCCTAGAACTTTTTGACTTCAGTTTAAGAAAACAACATTGTTTTCTATTAAAAGGCTTTAAGATTTTACTTTACTTAATCTACATAAGGTCCAACTAAAATGTTTTCTCATAGGTTACTATCAGTGATAAGTTTCATGAAGTAGAGAGAACCATACTGCTCTACAGAAAACTAAATTATGTATATGGATTTAAAATTTTATGTTACATCTATGAAGTTTATCCCACCCATAATGTAAGTTAGAGTAGTATATAATTCTCTGTATTTTTAATACTAGTGTTATTTAAAACTGATGATTGTCTTTACTGTGGATAAATCTCAATAAATTAAACTGTGTATAGGACAAAAATGAAGACTATAGAACAATCAAAACATGAATGAATAACAGACCCAAATATGATGTTAAGTAAATCTAGTCTAGTTCTTTTGATTAAGTCATTTAAGACTTACATTTCTTTTGAAATTATTTGGTAATAATTTCTCTTTAATGTAAATGTGCCTGGAAGCTACATGAAAGATTTCAGTTTTAAGAGACGAAGCTTCTGTTCCCCCCCCCCCCCCACGTTCTTGACCTGTTTGAAAGCTGTAGGGATCCCTTAACATTTATTTCCTGTTAATTTAAGTATGGGGTGTGTGTGTGTGTGTGTGTATGAAATCAGACTTTTACTTCAGCCCACGAACCCAGCATATTGCATTATGTAGAAATGCTGCTCTTGATTGAATATTGCTGTACTTGGGTGGGAGGAAATTGTTGTGGGAGTTCTTTAAAGTGTTATGTTACATAACTGTAACCATAATAGATAGGTATTGCACTTGTATGCTTTGCTATTTTTTTTTCAGCTGTTATTAACTGTGCATGAAATAAACTTTCAGTGGTGATCTTTAGAAATACTAAATTAGCTGTGAGTAGCATTTTCTTTTCAAATACAATCTGTCTCAGATTGTTATGAAGTGATGTATAGATGAAGTCTTAGGAAACTGATTGGAGACGTGAGAGTATGATGACATACATTTGCAAACAACACATAAAATAATAAATGGCAGTATACTGCTACTATAAACTTTTTAAGGTTGGTATTAAATATTTATATTATACTTGTATGACATACATTACCTATAAATATATAAATTAGTGTAATGTTTAGTAATCATATAATGAACTTTTCTAACTTTATCTTCTATGATGTAAATTGCTGAAGGAGAAGATTTGTATAATAATTTTGCTATTTATTTACCTCTATAACTTTGGACAATGTAAAACAGATGAGATGACTGTTTTGCTTCATTGAAGATTTCACATACATATACACACACACACACACACACATTCTCTGCTTTCACAAAACTGATATACAGTGATGATTAAGTTTCTTCTCTGATGAAGTTAGTAAAGTTTCTTCTTTGACCTTGCATTTCCTCTATTGTGAAAGAATTACTGACATTTTGATGAGAGTAGTTATGAGAATGTTTCTATTTTATTTTTAATTTTTTTTACTTTTATATGATATGCATTTCTCGATATTTTCAGAGAATAAAAGAAACTAAAAAAGAAGGGGAAAACTGTTGAGCAAAACTAATCAATACATTGAAAAAAGTCTAATGTACTGTTCTGTACCTGCAGTCTGTTAACCTCTGTAAAGTAGGGAGAAAGGCTTTTTCATTAATCTTCAGTTCTTAGGCATAAATTCCTAGAGCTGGATGGGAAAGGAAAAAAAAAATCTTTCTCCTTATCTTTTTAATTTTTAGCTCTCTCATCTCAGAGCTTACCATTTCTCCATAGGATTATATTTGCTAATTTGTAGGACCTGATGGGAAAGGGTAAGGTCCTTTATGTTTGAATATGGAAGAGATCCAGGGACCCTAAAATTTTCTTCATGAAAATTCTTTTCCTGTTCTTTTGTTGCTCAATTTACTTGGCCCTCTGATATCTTATGGGGCATGACCAAATTGTTTTTTCATGTTTATGATGTGACAGATTCCCTCAGATTTATATTCCAAGCTCATCATAGTCAATACTTAGTGTACTAAATTAAATATTTATTATACAATGTGCAAGGGGATAGCTTTTAGGGACAAATTTTTGGGGAAATGTATGCCTTTTTAATTCATGGTTATATGCTGTTATGAAAATTGGACCTTTGTAAATTGAAATGGATGATATTTAGACTTTTTTTTGTTTGCAAGGCAATGGGGTTAAGTGACTTGCTCATAGTCCCACAGCTAGGTAATTATTAAGTGTCTGAGGTCAGATTTGAACTTAGGTTCTCTGGGCATGTGCTTTATCTGCTGCGCCACCTAGTTGCCCAGTATTCCGATTTACTAAAGGAAAACAGAAAGAAAAAGTTTATTTGTTAAATTTATATTTTTACCAAATATTTAATATGTATATAAGAAATTAAAAACAGATAAATTTAAAATAGGTGGATCTTTAATTGAAATCCTTTTGTAATAGTAATCATATCCTAATTTGTCTATTCTCAAAGTTAGGGATTTTTTTTTTGGTGGTTTGTTTATTGCAAAATCTACCTATGTTCTTGAGCAATTTTAATCAGAATTAGAATATATTATATTCCTTTTTAACCATTTTATATTCTGAGAATTTTGGTATTGATATTATCTCTAAATATTCTTACATTGTTGCTTTCCTTTATTTTCTTTATTTCCTTTATTCAAACATACTTTTGCTGAGTACCAACAAGGTTATAACTTATCATGTTAATTTTTCTCTTTTCATCTAACTTCTCTTGATTTTAAAAACCCTTTTGAAGGAACTATTTCTTATACTTTGGTATTATCACAACACATAGCCCAGGTAAAGACTAGGTCTTGAATCTGTGATTTTATTGCTGTAACAAATTCCTTTACCAATAAAGGTCTATACATTATCTGCAGCCTACAGTCTTAGAAATTTGCTCTGAGTACTGAGAGCTTAAGTGATTCATACGGTCACTATTTGAACTCAGGTTTTCTTGACTTTGAAGCTAGCTTTCTGTCCATTTTTCAATGTTTAAAACATATGTTTACATCATTGAGGGGTTTTTTACATAAATCATTTAAAGTATGTATGTATAGTTTTCTGAAGTATCCTTTAAAATCTTTCTAATTAAATCACAATGAAAGTATTTAAAAACTTAGAGCATTACTCTTCATAAGAGCATAGACTTAGAGCTGGAAGGGAAATTAGACATAGGTCTGCTGGTTGAAACCCTTTATGGATGAGGAAAGTGAGTCTCAGAGAGGTAACATTACTTAAACCAAAGTTCTAAGTCAGTGTCAGAGCTAAATTTAAACTCAAGTCTTCTGATTGTAGAGCCAAGTATTTTTTAATTTTAAAAATAATTTTTATTTATTTAAAGTTGATTTTCAAATCCTATCCCTGCCAGCCTCCCCCATTCTTCCATCCCTTCTCTGAGACAGTAATCAGATGTAGATTATACATATATAATTGTGGAAAATATTTCCATATTAATTATTTTATATAAGAAGACTCAAAGTAAAAACGGAAGAGAAAGTGAAAATAGCATGTTTCAGTCTATAGTCAATCAATATTGATTCTTTCTCTGGGGTTGGAGTGTCTGTTTTATTATGAATTCTTTGGTACTGTCATAGATCATTGTATTGCTGAGAATAGTGATGTCAGTCACAGTTATTCATTATACACTATTGTTGTTACTGTAAATAATATTCTCCTGGTTCTATTCACTATGTATCAGCTCATGTAAGTCTTTCCAGGTTTTTTGAAATCATCTTGCTTACCATTTCTTACAGCTTAATAATCCATTACATTCAAATAACATAGCTTATTTAGCCATTCTCCAATTGATAAGCATTCCTTTGATTTCTAGTCCTTAGCCACTCCAAAAAGAGCTGCTATAAATATTTTTGTACAAATAGGTACTTTTCCATTTAAAAAAAAATGTCTTTTGGATAAAGAGCCTAGCAGTAAATTCAACACTTTCAGCCTTTTTCTGTGTAGTGTAGGAAAGTTTTACATAGTATATCCACAAAACACAAATAATTTATGGTTGTTACAATTAGGCAACTCAGCATTATGCTTTTAAAAAAAAAACAAAAGTATGTGTATTTGTGTAGGATAGAGATTGAACTTATAATTATATTGGTATAGGGAATCTCCCAAGTGAGGAAACTACCCACTACCAATTCAGAGCTATACCTTTGTTGCAACTTTATAATCTTAGAGAGTTGCCTAGAGTACTGTGAGATTAAATCACTAGCCCAGGGTTATGTGACCACTATTTAAAAGATGTTCAATCTTTGAGGCAAGGTTACATGTGAGATATGAATGCATATAAAATATATATGTACACACACATACACACAGGTGGTCATACCCTTAATTTTGCTATTATCCACGAATGCACCAATTTCATATTCAGAACTTTAGAAGATTTCCATATGTGATCATATTCTTGACTTTCTATCCTTCCCTCTGCCTTTCACTATCAAATTCCTCTTTGACCAAACCATGACCTCCAGTCTTTTGACACCTCAGTTTTTTCCTAGGTCATCATTCTGGCAGTATGCATCAGCTCATGTAAGTCTTTCCAGGCTTTTTGAAATCATCTTGCTTACCATTTCTTACAGCACAATAATCCATTACATTCATGTGCAGTGCCAAACTTCAGCCTTGGATCCCACCTTCCACTGTCTTCATTCTTACACATGTGCTACTGAAGAAAGTAGAGAAAAATCACACGATCATTCTACCAGGATCTGCTTCTGTTTTATATTATATAACCTTATCAGGGTGCTGCTAGTTGATTCTTCTATGTATCCCTTATCAACTATCCCATTCTCCAGCATGGTTCTTTCTAAAATTTTCATTCCTCCTTCTCAGTTCATGTTTCACATTAAAAAGTTTAGGCTGTTCACCAAGAACTTTCTCTTCTCTCCTCCTCCTCATCTCATGTTACTAAGCCACCTTCTGTTACCATCTCCTTCACCTGTATCTCACACAAAGAAAACCTTTCTATCTGCATAAGCAATCCCATTCCATCCTCTCTGCTAAGTTTGCCTCTTCCTGTCTTTCCCACTCTTATCTTCAGCCTAGCAATTCTTTGTACCTGCTGACTGCTTCCTTACTGCCTGAAAACATGCCTATATTTTCCTTATCCTTAAAAAACCCTCACTCGACTCATCCTAACTAACATACATCTGCACAAATGAACACCAGATCTCTTCTGCCCTTTGTGGCTGAACTTCTTGAGAAGCCATTCACAACAGGTGCCTCCGCTTCTGCTCTCTTTTACTTCCCTGTGACTACCCATTATTTCCTCAAGCTACTCTCTTCAGAGAGACCAATGATCTCTTAATTGCCAGATCCAGTCTCCCCAAGTCTCTGTCCTGAGCTGCTTTTTCTACATCTTGTATTTGCTTAGAGATTTCGTCAGTTCTCATGAAAGTAATTACCTCAATTTTGATGATTCTTAGATCTACTTATTCAGCCTTAACGTTTCTGCTGTCCTTCAAACTCTACCTCTTAAACTCACTCTGTCCAGAATTGAATTGTCTTTTCTGCTAAACTTTCCCTATTCCAAACTTCTCTGATACTCCAGGGTCCCGCTATTCTCTCAGACCCTAGCAACTTCTCATTCTTCCCCCTTTCTCTAAATGTGCCATCATCCTGGTGCACCCCCTCAGGTCTGGATTATTGCAGTAGCCTCCAGTTAATTCTCCAGTTAGCCTCAGAAGTCATTTTCTTAAATGCAGATTGAACAGGGCCAACTTTCTTACTCATTATACTGCTGTGGCTCCCTTAGACAGCCTCCTATTGTGTTTGAGGCCTTTATAGCTTCTCCTGTTTCCTCCAACTTTTTAGTCTTCTTACTCCTTCTCCTCCAGCCCCCCCCCCCCCCCAATTCTTCCCCAACATTTCTGTGGCTGTCATTGTGGAATACTTTCCCTTTTAATCTTCCCCTGCTGACTTCCCTGACTCTTTTAAGTCCCAATTAAACATAACATCTTTAGAAAGTCTTTTCCAATTCATTTACCTTCAGTACCTTACCTCTCTCTGTTTATTATTTCTGATTTATCTCAAATATAATTTGTTTATACATAGTTTGTTTGTTGTCTCCCCCATTAGATTGTTAACTCCCCAAGGGCAGGGCCCGTCTTTGACCTCACTTTGTATCCTGGTGCACAGAATCATAGTAGGTGCCTAATTAATGCTTATTGACTGATAATTAATATCTCCCATGACCCAAAGATTAACACCTGAAATATATCTATTTGGGTTTTACTGTTTATATTCCTCTTCTTACTTTGTGCATATGGTAGCTAAATCAAATATAGACTTGATAGAGAAAGGAAAAGCAAGAGACCTGTGAAAATCCTCTATTAATGATAGCTAGCAATAATTTCTTGCCATATTTTAAAGAAAAGAACAATTTGATAAGCAGTCAAATCAACAAGCATTAAGTACCCACTGTGGTGGGCCTGGGGTTACAAATACAAAAAATATCATCTGCATATAAGTCTCTTTTCTTTGGTTTCTTAGTATTCCATATCAATGAGAAAGGGAGGAGTGAATGTAATAGCTTTAAAAGTGATAATAACTACAACACAAGAGGGTGCTCTCTCACAAAAGTAGATCATTTAAAAAATAAACTAGAATCATGCCAAGCACAGTAAAACTGGAAAGGTCAAATATTTCAAGCTACTTTTTCTTTTTTATAGATTTTTTTTTCAAAAAAAGGATAGTGTTCCAGGGAGGTTATTTATTGGGAATATATGATACTCAATTTCACAAGTAGATTGATAAACTTGTTAAGAAACCTATCCAATACAAAGGTAATGAGATTCTGTAGAGGATAAAAGCACATTTTCTGAATCTGAATTAAAATTCTTTGATTGTCATTCACAGATTAAGTGTTAAGACAAGCTAATTATGTTGGATATCACTTTATTTATGCTTTTAAATTCAAAACTATTCAATTCAGTTTACTTATGTCTGCTAAAAATACTCAGCCTACTAATATAGATACACTGGCCCTTTCATCAGGGAATTAACAGTATAATTTTTTCCCCACAAATCTTCTTATTTTCATTTATTTATTTATTTGTTTGTTTTATTTTATATTTTCCAACTTTGGCAAGTTTTTGAGTTCCACATTTTTCCAACTTTGGCAAGTTTTTGAGTTCCACATTTTTCTACCCACCCTCCCTTCCATACCCCTCCCTCATGGCAGTAAACAGTCTGATATAGGTTGTACATGTACAATCATATTTAACATATGTTCATTTTAGTCATATTGTAAAAGAAGAATTAGAACTAAGGGGCAAAAACAATGAAAGAGAAATAACATAAAAGAAGTTTAAAAAAAGTGAATATAGTATTCTCTGCTTTGCATTCAGAATTCATAGTTTTTTCTCAGGATGTGTATTGCATTTTCTGTAACAGATCTCTCAGGATTGTCCTTGATCACTGAACTGCTGAAAGGAACTGCATTCATCATAGTTCATCATTTTGCTATGTTACTGTTAATATGTATGATGTTCTCTTGATTCTGCTCACTTCACTCAGCTTCAGTTCATGCAAGTCTTTCCAGGCTTTTCTGAAATCAGGCTATTCATGATTTCTTTTTCTGCCCCCCCCCCACTTTATTTTTCTTGCTATTTTTGGTAACAAAGCTAATTTGGAAATATTTTGCATGATTTCACATAATTGACATCATATTTCTTGTCTTAATAATGGATGGGAATGGGCGAGAGGGAGAGAATTTTTTAATGAATGTTAAAAATAACGAATTTTTAGAAATAAGCTTTATTGATATTTTTTCAGTCATTTTTGGTTCTGCTTACTTTATTGTTTTTAATTTAATGTTTCAATTATATGTCAAGGTAGTTTTAGCATTCATCAATTTGCAACTTTATTTTTCTACCATCCTCCTTTCCCTCCTCCCTTCCCATGATGTTGAACAATAGTGTTTATCATATTTTCGTGTTAGTCATGTTGTGAAAGAGAAATTAGAACTAAGTGGGGGGGGAAACCATGGGAAAAAAAAACAAAAACAAACAAACTGTTTTGCTCTGAATTCAGAAGTTTGCATAGTTTTTCTCTGGATGTGGATGGCATTTTCCATAGGGGATCTATCAGGATCGTCCTTAATCACTGAACTGCTGAGAGGAGCTGCATCCATCATAGTTGATCATCTTACAGTTTTGTTGTTAATGTGAACAATGTTTTATGGTTCTGCTCACTTCATTCAGCATCAGTTCATGTAAATCTTTTTATGCTTTCCTAAAGTTGATTTCTTACAGAACAATAGTATTTCATAATATCATATACCTTTTAGCTTGCTCAGCCATTCCCCAACTGATGGGCATCACCTCAATTTCCAATTCATTGCCTCTACAAAAGAGTTGCTATAAATATTTTTATCTATGTGGATCTCCCCCCCCCCCCCCCCCCCCGCCTTTTTTTAAGTTTTTGCAAGGCAAAACTTGCCCAAGGCCACACAGCTAGGTAATTATTAAGTGTCTGAGGCCGGATTTGAAGTTAGGTACTCCTGACTCCAGGGCTAGTACTCTATCCACTGCATCCCTAGCTGCCCCTCTTTCCCCTTTTTTAATAATCTCTTTGGTATATAGACGACCTTGTAATGATATTGCTGGATCAAAGGTTATGCACAGTTTTATAGCCCTTTGGGCATAGTTACAAATTGCTCTCCAGAATGGTTGCATCCGTCCACAACTCTGCAAACAGTGCTTTAGAGTCCAGTTTTCCCATATTCTCTCCAATATTAATCATTTTCCTTTTTTGTCATTTTAACCAGTTTGAAGTATGAGGTTGTTCCTCAGAATTGTTTTAATGTGTATTTCTCTAATTAATAATGACTTGAAGAATTTTTTCATATGGCTATAGATAGTTTTAATATCTTCATCTGAAAACTGCCTCTAATAGTATAATCCTGCCAAGAACAAGTAAATAAATAATTGGAATATAGGAAAGGATTGTGACAGGTACAAAGAAACAGTCCAGATTAAGAATTATAAGAAATTTGATTTTAAAATATAGAAAAAACTGCATAAATTTAAAATGTTGCAAGTCATTCCCCAATTGATAGTCAAAGGATATGAACAGACAGTTTTTATTCATATTTTATGTTTTCCAATTATATACAATAATAGTTTCTAACATTTTTGTAAGATTTTGAATTTTACAATTTCCCCCACCCTCCCTTTCCTCCCCCAACCCCCCACGAAGTCAGTCTGATAATCTTCACGTTGTTTCCATGCTATACATTGATCAAAATTGAGTGTGTTGAGAGAGAAATCATATCCTTGAAGAGAAAATAAAATATTAGAGATAGCAAAATTATGTAGTACATAAGACATTTTTTAAAAAAAATTGAAGGTAATAGACTTTGGTCTTTGTTTAAACTACACAGTTCTCTCTCTGGATATAGGTGTATTTTCCATCGTGGGTACTCCAAAATTGTCCCTGATTATTGCATTGATGAAATGAGCAAGTCCAATAAGGTTGATCATCATCCCCATGTTGCTGTGCTCTGTATAGTGTTCTTCTGGTTCTGTTCATCTTGCTCAGCATCAGTTCATGCAAAATAGACAGTTTTCAAATGAAGAAATTAAAGCTATACATAACCATATGAAAAAATGCTCCAAATCATTACTTATTAGAGAATGCAATTAAAACAGCTATGAGATATCATCTCACACCAGATTGTTTAAAAAGGGAAAATGATCAATGTTGGAGAGGTTGTGGGAGGATTGGGACATTGATGCATTGCTGGTGGAGTTGTGAATGGATCCAGCCTTTCTGGAGAGCAATATGGAACTATGCCAAAAGAGCAATAAAAGTGTTCATTCCCTTTGACCCAGCATTTCCAATTCTAGACCTATAACCAGAATAAATCATAAAAAAATGGGAAAAGTCCTACAGGTTCCAAAATATTTGTAGCAGCTCTTTTTTAGGGGCAAAGATTTGGAAATTGAGGGGATGCTCATCAATTGGGGAATGGTTGAATAAGTTATGGTATATGAGAATTATGGAATACCATTGTTCTTATAAGAAATCATAATGGTTAGACTCCAGAGCAGCATGGAATGAATTACAGGAATTGATGCTGAGTGAAGGGAGCAGAATCAAGAGAACATTATACACATTAACAACAACATTGTCAGAAGATCAACCTTGATGGAAGCAGCTCCTCTCAGCAGTTCAGAGAGCTGGGACAACCCTATCAGACCAGCTGTGGACAATTCTATCCCATCCAGAGGGAAAAAAAACAAAACGAACAAAAAAAATCCTTCAGGATATGATAAATACTACATTCACTTTTTAAAAAATATCTCTTATTTATTTCTTTCCCTTAATCCTAATTCCTCATATTGATAATAACTAATCTGTAAACATGTTTAACACAAATGGGTATGTACACTATTAACCTGTTTGCTGTTGAGGGGAGGGGGAGGGGTGGAAGGTAATTTTAGACATAGGCATATGGATGAATATTGTAAAACTTTGATAACATGTATTTGGGAAAATAAAATATCAATTAAAAAAACAAAAAAACAAAAAGAAATTTGAAGAGACAGAGGTCATTTTCACTTGGGGTGATGAGAAAGAGTTAGAAGAGTAAGGCAAAGAAGGCTTTGTAGGAACAAGGGATAGAGAAGAGATCTCAGTGTGGTTAAAACATTATGTGTATGGAAGGAATTGCTCTGAGGTGGAATTGATCAGGGTAGGTGGTGTCCATGTAGTTGAGTTCCTCGAGTGCTGCAGTCAAGAGTTCATGCTTTTTCAATACATAATGAGAATCTAGTAAAAGGTTTTTGAGTAGGAGGGGTGTAACAGGATCACTTAGGAATGTATTAGAGGTTGGATAGATTGAAGTAGGCGGACCAAATAAAGATTGTGGAAGTATCCACCAGGCAGCTAGATGACATAGTGAATAGAATACTGGACCCCTGGAGTCAGAAAGACTCATCTTGCTGAGTTCAAATACAATCTCATACACTTACTAGCTGTATAACCCTGGGCAAGTCACTTAACCCTGTCTGCCTTGGTTTCCTCATCTGTAAAATGAGTTGGAAAAGGAAATGGCAAATTACTTTAATGTCTTTGTCAAGAAAACCCCAAATGGGGTTACAAAGAGTCAGACACAACTGAGTTGACTGAACAACAGCAATAGAAGAATCTAAGCCATTATACTAAATTATTGCTGGTTGGATGTGTTAGGGATAGGGAGGAAGGAAAAGTCAAAAGTACTTTTAGGTTTCAAATTTGAGACACTACTTGAATCCTGGTGCTATTAAAAACAGAGAGGAAGTTAGAAGGAAATGTAGCATTAGGGCTTAGTGAACTCCAGGTATCAACCTGACAGCTATGTGGAGATGTGAAGAAGACAAAAAAATCCAGCTTGAGCTGTGGGGGATTGTGGCTTGGAAATAATCTATATTCGATATTTGAATCCTTGTAAATGGATTAAACTTCCAAGGAAACTTGTAGAGGGAGAAGAAAGAAGGAGCAGTCCTAGAAACATTCCCTTGTTTGTTGGACCAGATAAAGAAGAGGGCAGGAAAGGTGGAAGGATGAAAGTACTGTGTCATGGAAACCAAGAGATGAAGGGGTATGAATTATTAAAGTAATAATAGTTAATATTTACATAATGTTTTAAGGTTTGCAGATATCCTACATAGATTATTTCATATGGTTCTCCCATTGACCATCTGGTAGTATTAAGATTCAAACTCAGGTCTTTCTGACTCCCAAGTCTGGCATTTTTATCTTTCACACCAAATTGATGCCACCAAAAATAGGGGTGAATCCATAGTGTTACATTCCACAAGAGGTTAAAGAAAAGGATATATTTTTAAAAGAATATTGTGATTTTGCCCAGTCAAGTGCTCTATTACATAGTTTCATTCCAGTAGTGAAAAGAGAAAACAGGAAGAGATGGCATTTGATCTGGGTTTTAAATGGATGTGCAATATTTCCATCTAAAAGAGCTTCATTTACTGAATTATTTCATAGTAAAAATGATTATTAGTAATTTATAATAACACTTAAGCAGTTTTATTCCATTTATTAAGTGCTTGCTGTGTGAAAGGTTTATAGGAGTAATCAAAAGAAGATATAATGATGACATAATAATGATGATGATGATATTTTGAGCCATATCCCAGAACAAAAGTCACGAGGATAGTTTTAAAACCTTGCTTATAGAAAACCAATTTTCTATTGAGCTTTTAATCCTAAATTAACTCCCAGTTTTTGCCTATTCTGGACCAATTGAGATATAGTAGAGTAACCATAGTTAAAAGTAACTTTTAAGTTGTCATTTGAAAAATTTATGCATAAATTTCATACTTAACTGCTAAAGGTAGAAAAAACTAAATACAATTTTAACATATGATGCTATTTAAAAAAAAAATATATATATATATGTAAATGGTATAATTGAAGAACCAGAATAACTTTTAGACTTGTTTATAGAATACTCTCAGAATTTGTAACATTTTGCAAGTGGTTAGATTAGGAAAATTGTTTTTTAACATGTATAATTTGCAGTTTTACAAATATTGTTTCTCATTGTATATCTAATTTGTAAATGATTTTCAAAAAATAAACCACATGAGTTTATATTTAAATAGAAGATCTGTTGCATATTTATGTATTTAAACAGAAGTATATTTAAATAGAGGGCATTTCTTCAGTAGGTGAACACGTGTGTGAGGAATATGCAGTGGGGGCCAGCATGTGGAACAGTAATACATTGAAATTAGTTTTTTTGGCCATATTTGTTGTACGTATATTTTTCTGACATTCTCACAGTTGGTTTTAATATCAGAAATTTCTTATCAGATAATAATTAGAATACATTAGAGAATAATTCCTTTTTATGAATACATAATTGCTAGTTACAGTAAAAAGTAGAACTAGGTTCTATCAACATAGCTATTTACATAGTTTTAGAAATATGATATTGAAAATGGTAGGATAGGTACAGTTTTGAAAGTTAATCAAAGCTTGTAGGATGCTATTTATCAATCAAGTAGACTGATATATTACAATCATATTAGAACCAGTTATTAATAATGTAACTATTTTGTTGATGTAATTAAATATTTATATTGTGATGTTTATAAAATAACAATTATTGTCTATCTTTACAGGTTATTTTAGTGTCAGCTAACAAATTAACTCGATATATTGAGCCATGCCAGTTAACAGAAGATTTTGGTGGAAGTCTTACCTATGATCACATGGATTGGCTAAATAAGAGACTGGTTAGTATATTAGAATGATGATAAAATTTTGTTATATATCAATATTGTATAATTTGTGATAATTTTAAAATTTGAATTTAATTAAAGGAAAACACAGGAGTGTCTTTCTCAATAAAATGGGGTGGGGAATAGGTGTTTGGGAAGTGTAACAGCTTAACAATGATAGTAATTGGCATTAATGTGATTTTTACAACTTGTTAAAAACTATACAATGTAAAATTCTTACTAGGCTTTCAAGATCTTACTATTTGTGTTTCTCATCTGGAATCAAAATGCCACTAGAGATTTATTCCAGATTTCTTCTTGCATTATCAGTTCTTCAAAAGCAATCAGAAGAAGGGTTTAGTCAGTAGTCTTTTCAGGCTCCCAGTAATGAGTTAGACACATACTTTGGGATGACAGCTTACCTCTTGATTGGTCCGGACAGGTTTGCATGTGGGAATACTCCATTCCTTTCAAATAGAAAGTCCTTATCCACCCTGCCTTTTTTATTTTTTCCTCCTGTGGCCAGTAGTTTCTCATGCCTGATAGTACCTTGAAAATCCTCCTGTTTCATGGAGTATGGAATTTTCTAAACTTAATGAACATCTGGATTCACCTGCAGTGGGAAGAGTCATACCTATTACCTAGCTCCATTGATCGATTAGTTCTTCTTCCCTTTTCTATGGCACGATCTCCCATTTTCTTTAGCACTCAATTCAGTTTTCTTTAACCTTCTCAGAATGTTTGTTTCTTCCCTCCTGGACAGCTTCCTCCATCTTGTCTCTGAACTGTTTTTCTTTTTTTAGGTTTTTTTTGCAGGGCAAATGGGGTTAAGTGGCTTGCCCAAGGCCACACAGCTAGGTAATTATTAATTGTCTGAGACCAGATTTGAACTCAGGTATTCCTGACTCCAGGGTTGGTGCTCTATCCACTTAGTCACCTAAGCCACCCTGGAACTTTTTATTCTCTTCAATACATTTACTTAAGAAATGGTGTTAGGTCTTTTCAAAACCTTTCAGATTCCAACTCTTTACTTGTCCTTTATGACCTTAGGCAAATACTCATGCTAAAAATAAGGGGATTGAATTTGATGATTTCTGATAGGCCCTTTCCAACTTTAAAACTGGAATCCTGTGAGCCTGTGAACCTGTTTATGCTGTTTCCCTGCCACTGCTACTTAGCAGATCCAGATCATGAAAGAGACATCTGAGGATGCTGCCTTTAAATTTTTGCCTCCTTTACTTGCTTGTGCTTTGCTAACTACTATTAATCTTTCAGGTATTTTTATTTAGTTCTAGTTTGTTCAGCTAGGTATGAACTTAGCTATTTTAAGCCGCTAATAGTCACATTTATCAAAAAGAAGTGCACATTAGAATCACAGTGTTGGCTTAGCATGAGATAGAACTATATTAGGCATTTCCCAGGATCACACAAGTAAGTAAGTGGTAGAGCTTGGATATGAAACTAGATTTTCAAACTCCATTATAATCATATTCTGAAATCTTTAATTTTTCTGATTCTTTTTATGATTTTTGCTAACCACAGTTACCTGGCTTCTGATTATTATCTGGTTTCACAAGAAGCCATATCTTACAATTCTGAATGTAGGTAAAATAAAAAAACTTTATCAAGATATTCAAATATACCTCTCCTCTCTTTGATGAGGGTATTTTCTTCCAAATACTTGCCCATTCTCTGTTTTTTTTCCTATGCTCTCCCATAAGTTTATCATAGTGAGAACATCCAACATGTTCTTCCTTGTTTCTTTTTGAGGAGAGCCAGTAGAGCACACAGAATGTACCACATATTGACACTGTATAATCATTTTTACTCCTTTTTTCTCATACATGTCTTTAGTGACATCCTTCATAATTCGTTGTTTATAATAATACTTCTCATATCCCTCTTTTTTTGCTGTGGAAATGACCTTCAATTCCTGTTATCTTCAATTTCAGTTTTTGGGAGATGGTAGTATTTCATAAAACAATACCAGAAAAATGTAGAGAAGTTTCCAGAGGGAAACAAATCTAGCTTCCTCCTTGTCTTTTGGACCCAACTCATTTTCCAGTTCCACTCCATAGTAGAGATATTAAAGGGATGAGCTTTATATGAATTGTTTATTCAACTACATACTGAATAATAGACATCCTTCATCCATTTGGTTTTCCTGTATGGGTAACTAGAACAAAGTTTTTGACTTCAATTTAGTGAATTCTGTAATATTAAAGGGAATTTTAGAATCATTGCAATATTTTCTGGAAAAAAATCTGGCAAATGAAAAAATATGGCAGAAAAAACATTTTTTCTCTAACATTGAACATCTTTGATAAGCATACTTACCTATTTTAGGTCATCCTTGATATTAATGATAATAGGGTCATACAGCATTATCTCTTGCAAATCTTGCAAAAATTGCAAAAAATTGCATGATGAGAGACTGTTGAAGGAAAGTCTTTAAAATGTTTTTTGCTTTAAAGGTATGATCTACTCTGGAATAAATACCATTTGCACAAATCTCTTCCCTTTTAATACCTTCACAAAACATGTCTTCATGCTATGTAGATTTTTTTCAAAAATTGTATATTATATATTGTTTAAATTGTTCCTTGGTTCTACTAATTTCTTTTTTTTATTTTTTTTTTGATAAGGCAATGGGGTTAAGTGACTTGCCTAAGGTCACACAGCTAGGTAATTATTAAGTGTCTGATGTCAGATTTGAACTCAGGACTTCCTGACTTCAGGAGCGGTGCTCTATTCACTGCATCACTTAGCTGCCCCAGTTCTACTCATTTCCAAATGGTTGGCCATTTCCCACATGTCTAAAAGGCACACCTAAAATAATCCCTTAGATTCTAGTCACACACACTTCCTCTTCCTTTCCCTTGGTTCTGCACCCCCCCAATTAGGAGTTTGTTTTACTTTTGATTATATCCCCCTCAGTATTACCCTTCCTTTTCAGCCTCTCTCCAATCCCTGCTTTTCTTTGTTCAGTTTGATATTTCTAGACAAACTGTGTTTGTCTAGAACACCCCACCCTTTTTTGTCTGTTTCTGATAAAAGAGAGGTTTCTCTGATTTCCACTCCCCTAGATGTCAAAGTGGAGAGCACACTGGATTGGAGTTAGGAAGACTTAATACCTGTGTAGGCCTGGCCAGATCCCTTAGCCTGTGCCATCCTCAGTGTCCTCAACTGTAAAATGGGGATGACAGTAGCATCTGAATCCCAGGATTGTTGGGAGACTCAAATGAGAGAATACTTAAATGTATAGCACACTTCACTGCCTAGTACAGAATAGGTATTTAATCAGTGCTTGCTCTCTTCTTCCTTTTCTTCATCTTGTATACTTTTCTTCCTATGTACCCCAATTAGAAGAAATAGCAATTTCCATGTAGGCAGTATCTTTCTTCTACACTAGTACAGTCCTCTTTTTACCATAATTTCTTTTCCTCTTCCTAAAACCCTCATAGCAGAGCAATACACTTCTAGGACCACTTTTTTTCTTATTTAACTTCCTAAGTAAAGTAACTTTTGATGATATTAAAGTTTTGGAGGGACACTTATATAGAATCCTAGCATCATAGTATCAGACAACTCGTTTTTAGATTTTTCTATACTCTTGTGCCATGTTTTAAAGTTCCTATTCACCTCAGGTCTAGCTCATATATCTTTTTTTGCCTTTTGGAATATTTATTCCAAGATCTCCATTTTATAAGTAGAAACTGCCAGGTCTTGTGTACTTCCTAAAAAGATGTTTCTAACAAAAGTCTTTTGTCACATTTTAGGTCTTTGAGAAGTTTACTAAAGACTCTACATCTTTACTAGATGAGCTTGCTTTGATCAATAATGGAAGTGATAAGGGAAACCAGCAGGAGAAAGAAAGGTATGTGCATGAATTTTATTCTATATGCAACATTGCTCAACTTAGTTTTATCTGGAATGAGATATGTCCTGAGTTAATATAAGTAATATGAAGTAATTTAGTTAATGTAGACAAGTTTGAAGAATGTTCTGATTTTGTATTAGCTTTTGTTCAATTGACAATAAATTAACTTTACCAAAGAGAAGGCATAAGTCTTTTTTTTGTAAGTAAAATTTTTCTTTTTTCCTGAAAGCCATTTCTGATGAATAATTATGCATTTACTTTTGTTTGTAATGATGAGTATATGTTGAATTATAAGATTTTTATTTAGAGGTGTGTTTCTTTAATTACAAGCAAGTTACATGTTTTCCCACCTTTTTGAGTGCTACGAAAGAATATGTAAAGGATCAAAGATTTTAATATTATTATGACCTAACTAAAACATGATATGACTTTAAAACTTAGTTTGTGGAACATCCTTCTTTCAAAATGGAAAATATATATATATATAATCTATTCAAGAGTTCAGTTTGGAAAATTTGCCATTTTATGAATGTGATTGAAGTGTTCAATAATCATATCAAAGTATGACTTCTCAGATTTATCATTTTAACATGTTTCCATTGAACTTAACAGCTTTGCATGTTCTGAATTTTCTCAGTGTGGAAGTCAAATCCTTTTCTCAGAATAAAGGTTAAACATTTAAGGAGGCAAGTTGATTCCTCTAGTTTTCTTGGATACATATTGCTTTAGTAACCAGCAATTTATCATATGGCAATATGAAAGATTTAAGCCACTAATCAGTCTCATTTACTATCTTTTGGATTTAATTTATAAATATAATGAAGTCTCATAAGATGCTCTTTATCTCTAGTTATGTATCTACTACAAATAGAAACCCTTGATATTATTTATTTCAAGTAGTAGTGTTTGGCTTGTCCCCTGGTATAATGATTCCATTTTAGTATCATTTCATCAATGAATTAGAATTCCATTTTTTGAAATAAATAACATAAATAGTATTCACAGGGTAAATACTTTAGTGAATTATGTTAATTCACTTTGTAAGTTTTAGTATTATACACACACTAAACTTGTTTCCAGCATAAATAAGCACAGTTATGCACTGGCAACTGTAGTTTTAATTTATCATATTGTTATCATATTGTTTCCATGGCTACCAATATTTAATCAGCTCCAGTGGTCTTTTTTTTCTAGAAATGAACAGAATTCTGGTAAATAGAGCCATGAATATACATATATCAGAGTTTTTATCTGTTCTAATTATTTTCTTTGGTTGC
This sequence comes from Macrotis lagotis, assembly GCF_037893015.1. Classification (NCBI taxonomy): domain Eukaryota; kingdom Metazoa; phylum Chordata; class Mammalia; order Peramelemorphia; family Peramelidae; genus Macrotis; species Macrotis lagotis. The sequence goes on from NC_133658.1 coordinate 682,141,722, forward strand.
ATCAATTTTATTTTCAAATTTTTGGTAATCATTAGATCCATGGATTTAAACTTTCTTCCATCGGTTGATCCTGAGACTGTTCTACAAACAGGTAAGTTGAAAATCTTATAGTTTTATGAATAAAAATTGGAAAATCCAAGAGAGGGAAGGGAAGAAGAAAGAGCCATAAGGAAGAAGGATGATGGGATCAAGAAAGAAGAATATTTGGAAAGTTAAGGCATTCAGGAAGTATGGTCATTGTCTCAATAGTGTAGAAAAATCAAGTATAATGAGGACTGAGAAAAGGTCATTAGATTTAAAATTTAGGAGAGCATTTGGACAGAGAGCCATGTCTGTTAAAATGACACAGAAGCCGTATTTTAAGACTGATGGCATCACAGACACCCCAAATTCAGATTTGATGGGACATTAGCAACCCTCCTCCATTACTCTTGTCCCCAGAGAGAGTTCTGGCAGGAGCCAGATTGTAGAAGATATGCCTGATTGAAGAGTGTTTTCCAGCATATAGGGTTTAGTTTTTGGTAAAAGGAGTAATATAATCAATTCTGTGGTTTAGAAATGTTATTTTAGCTGAGTTTGAGGAAAAAAAGAAACTTGAAGGAGGGAGACCCATTCAGAAACTGCTAGAAGTTATGAAGACCCACTAGGGTAGTAACTATAAGAATATTTGTGAGGAATATAATGGAGATAAAATCTACATGATTTGGCAGCTAATTGGCAATTATGAGGAAAAGGGGATTTGTAACTAACTGCAAAGGTCATTTTGTGATTGTGCTTTCAAAATAATTAGGGAAGATTGGAGGAAGGGCAGATTTCAGGAGGAAAATTGATTAGTTCTATTTTGGATGTGTTAGATTAGAGCTTCTGAAGAAATATCAAGGTGGAGATGTCCAGTATACAATAGGAAAAGCAGTACTGGAATTGGGAAAAGAAAATAATCCTGTTAGTTTAGCTTTATGAATTTGGATGTTGTCTGTTTGAAGACCTTCACTGAACCTTTGTAATTAAATGAGATCACCAATGGTAAGAATATAAAGAAAAAGAACCTTGATTGAGTCTTGGGATAAATTAGTTTGTCTGAAGAATATGTTGGATAGATTGATAACTAAGTGCCATTACAATATAAGGATTAGTGTGGAATGTTGATTGATGTATTGAAGTCATAAATAAACAAATATTTGCTATATACATATACATGCATACACAAAAAAAATTAAGACTCAAATTCTAGACTATTATAACATTTTTGTTATTGAGAAGCTCATTAAAATGAACAAAACCAAAATTATGCTGTTATTTTATTCTCTTTGTTCTCAAAGGCCATGAATTATTGTCTGAATTGCAACAGCGTCGATTTAATGGCTCAGATGGAGGAGTTTCATGGTCACCAATGGATGATGAATTGCTTGCCCAGCCACAAGTCATGAAATTGCTAGATTCATTACGAGAACAATATACCCGTTATCAGGAAGTTTGTAGACAGCGCAGTAAGCGCACTCAACTAGAAGAAATTCAACAGAAGGTAATGCAGGTAGGTGCCGAGATCATCTGGGGGTGTGTGTGTGTGTGTGTGTGTGTGTGTATTCTTTGTCTAATTTTGCTTTGATTTTTCACTATTTAACACATTAGACTTAGATTAATTGAGGCTCATAATGCAGTCATGCCAGATACATTTATGATTAGGGATCTCTGTACCTTGAATGTTTTCACTTTGATTAAATGCTATTTATATAGAATGTATATAGTGATGTCACTGAATGCTCCAAGAATGTGATAAATAACCAGGACAGTAGTGTGGTAGTCCTTTGGGACTGGTGACTTAATTGAAGTAGCTCACTGCAAAAATACATTGGCAACAGGTTTTCAACTTTTGTAGTGTTTGTAGTGCTCATGGTGGTACTAAGAGGGCTACATAGCCAGGATTTGTCAGAGACTGGTCTTGAAACCACGCTTCTCATCTCCATCCATTGTGATGCCTTTCATAACCAGAAGGTAGAAAAAGTTTATGCAAATTTTGGTGACCCAGTAGATTGTTAAAACTTGTCTTGAAGGTAATGTAGAAGTTCATGTAAATACAAACATTTGTAGGGTGGTATATTGATATAAATGGGTTCTGAAACTTTTTTTTAGTAACTATTCAAATTGGAATGGAGTTTTATAACCCATTTTTGGAAAATTGCCATCATTTATGTATTTAAATAGATTTGTTTACTGGAGCATCAATCTCAATTTACATTATTTTTATTAGAAATAGTCATATATTTGCTCTGTCTGCACCCATAGTAAGTGCATTGAATCATAACATAGAATAAATCTAGGCAATCATTTCATTGTTTCCTTTGCTTCTTTGGAATTTTGATTTTTTAAAAATAAATATGCAATTTAATATTCTGTACAGTTGATAGTTTCTTGTATAATTTTCATGATTTCTTTTGACCTTGATATAAGATAACAATCATTTCATTTTTTCTGAAATATTCTAAAATTGAATTTTAAATGGTTCATATGATGTCTTCTAAGGGGAAAAAAACCCATCCCCAGTATATAGCAGATTGATAATGAGCTTAAATTTTCTAGTTGCTTTAGTTTAGCTTTTACTTTCAGAATTTAAATCATGTGAGTGATTTGAAGCAGTGAGACAGTTAATTGTAAGAATTATTTAAAACATTTGAAAGATGTATCATTTCACTGTTCTTAATTCTGAATGAATAATACAAGTAATAGATGAGAAACTCTTGATCCACAAAGATAAAGCTGAAGAAATGCCTTTGTATGTCTGTTTAAAATTTGTTCTATTTAGTTTTGATTTTAAAATGTTGAAGGGAAAAATAGATTTATTTCCATTCTGTCCTTTCCACTTCTTCCTCCCCTGGTTAAGGGAGAACAGAGTAGATTGTGTAGTGTTGTTGCAGGAAAAGACATTTGGAAGAAATGGGAGCCTTGTGCTCCTTTCATTTTGTAATTTGTGGTAAGAATCATTACTCCAACAATATTACCTACAAAAAAGCAGTAGCAGAAACAGGAGACCCTTGATCAACAGTGGAAAACTCGAAATTAAAAAATATTTTCTCCCAAGCACAGAAGATAAGAGAGTATTAAATATTAAAAAATAAAGAATTAATATGTAAATGCCATATGATTTTTTTCTTAGCATCAGCTTGATAAATTCCCTTCATCTATACAGATCTGGTAAGACTTGAACCCCAGGTCTTTCTAAATCTAACCCTAGAACTATATCCACTATCCTACACCATTTCTGTTAATAGGGAAGTACATTATTAGTTATAATAGGAGATAGATATGTGTGTGTGTGTGTGTGTGTGTGTATATATATAATACATACATTTATACATTATATGTGCATATATACACACATACACACAAATAAGTGAATAAATCATTGAATAAAGCTTTAGCCATTTATTAATATAAATTAACTTGTTTGATCCTCATAGTAACCCTATGAAGTAATTACTACATATTTTTTTATCTCCATTTTACAGGTACAGAATATCAGGTAGAGAGAGACTGACATGTCTATAGCCAAATAGCTAGTAAATGTTGAATGCTTATCAATCACACTTTCAAGTCCTCCACTCGTTATTCAAGTCATACTCAGATCCTCCTTACTCCAGGGTTGGTGCTCTATCCACTGTGTGACCTAGTTGCCCCTTCAAGTCATACTCTTAAGAGGATATCATATGAGTACCAGGGACTGAGGTATCATTAAGACCAGATTAAAGTGATTTTTCTTTGTGATAGTATAATATGAAAATGTAAAATAGAGTAGTTCTTTGTATACATATGAAATCTACACATGTTTTAATGTACATAATGTATAATCATACAGCATGCATAAAATATAAAACTATAAATGCTCGCATAAAATTAAGCCTTTAGGTAACTGCAGTGCTATATTTACCCAGTGCTATTAACCATCTCCACTGAAACAATTTTCTTTGACTAGATAGATCAGAAATAGGTTCAGCTGGCACTGTTTCTTAAAAAGCCTGGGAGGCTATAACTGGCCATGGCTTTATCATCAGCTTGCTCTTCATTTCTGGTGCCTGCTATTTATGAACTATAGTGCAATATGACCCATCAGCCCAGGTGGACTGTGATATACTGTGAATACCCAGATAACTGAGAATGCCACCACAACCATGTGTTACTTAAGGCCCAGTTTGGCAGCTCACCTTGTAATTAGAATGGTAATGATAATAGTTAACATATGTAGTTTTTTAAGGCTTATAAGGCTCTTTATTATGATCTCATTTGTTAAGTTCAATTATCTCCATTTTACAGATAAGGAGGCTGAGGCTAGGAGAAGTTAAGTGATTATCCTAGGTTATTAAATTATTAAGTGGGTAAGACAGTATTTAAACTTTGATCTTCCTAATTCTAAGGTTAATACTCAATTTTTTTCTCCATTTTAATCCATTGACTCTTACCACGTGTTTTACCTGCATTTTCACCAATAAGCATAGACTGTTTTCTACATATGTCAGACTCATTTTAATTATTTTGACCAATTCCTTCATAGTCTAGTAGAATTGCCTATGCATGCTATCTACTTCTTTTTAAAAAATGCATTTTATTTTTATTTTAAATTTTTTTTTAAGTTTTTATTTAAGGCAATGGGGTTTTTAAGTGACTTGCCAAGGTCACACAGCTAGACAATTATTAAGTGTCTGAGGCCAGATTTTCAACTCAGGTCCTCCTCACTCCAGGGCCAGTGCTTTATCTACTGCACCACCTAGTTGCCCCCCAAAATACATTTTTATTGAAATATTTTTCTGTATTTCCATAGTTTTTCCTCAGTATTCTTTCATTCCACCCCCCCCCGAGAGCCATCCCAATAACAAATAGTAATTTTTCAGATGAAAAGAGGGGAAAACTCAGCATAAAACAATCAATAAATGGAAAAAAATCTCAAAATTGAGTATCTCTGCAAAGAAATGAGATGGAAGTTTCTCTTCATACTTTTTCAGCCCTGCTAATTTTTTTTTTTGCTTTTTCTTTTTACATTGTTGTAGTCATTTGTATATATATTATTTTCTTTGCTCTTCTTCACTTCTTCAACTCATGTAAATCTTTGTATTCATCACATTTGCCATTTCTTGCAGCATAGTACATGCATTACATTGACATAACAATTTGTTTAATCATTTCCAATTCTTTGCTATGTCAAAAAAGTACTGCTGTAAATATCTTGTTGTAAATGAGGACTTTGTTCTTATGTGATCTCCTTGGAAAATTAACCTAGTAATGAACTCTTTAGGTTAAAAGGCTATGAATATTTTAATCATTCTGTATGCATAATTCAGAATTGCCTTCCAAAATAATTATAATTTATGACTCCATCAATGCTCTAGAGTACCTATCTTCCTATTACTCCTCCAAAAGGGTTTATCTTTTGTTATTTTTACCAATTTGCAAAGTTTGAAGTGAACTTAAGTGTGATTTTGATTTTCATTTCCCTTATTAGTGATTTGAAACATTCATTCATGTAGGTTGTTAATACTTCGCAATTTTTCTTTTAAAACTTTGTTCATATCCTTTGAGCTCTTATCTCTTTGGGAATGACTTTTGCCTTCTACTTGTGGCTATGTTAACCAGTCTCCAAAAATGAAAAAAAAGAGAGTTCTTCTTCTATACTTTATATTTATGGCACCAGCAAATAAAGCAAAAGCTAAAGGTACATGAACCATTTAGATAATGAGCAGGTATATTTTAGCATAAGATAAAATTTAGAAGAGATATATATGTCCGTCTTTATATATAGATATAAAATGTCTCTACTAGCAGTTTTTATGTCTGATGTCTAGGCCTTTATTACATTTAAAAGGCACTTTTTTTTTTACCACTTGGTATAGTGATTATAAAGCATTAATTCATGTCCTTGAAACTAATAAATTTTGTGCCATTGACATAATTCTATGACAAAAATGTCCTAATAATGTTTATTTCTTCTGTTACCACCATAGTTATTTATGTAATTGATAATATTGTATGAGTATATAATTTAATTGTTTATGATAATTCAATCAGTGATTCAAACTAATTTACTAATAGATTTTAAGTCTCATAATACCTAACTTCTAGAATTAATTCTAAAATAATATGTGACTTTGAGAAACTTATTTAACCACTCTGCTCATAGTTTCTTCTTCTAGAAAGTGAGAAGGTTGGACTATTTGGCCTAAGGTTGCTTGCTAGTAAAAGTTGATGTATTTCTATATTCTCTCTTTTCAAGACAAATCTTTTATATTACACTGATGAAGTAACAAGCAAAGATTCTAAATTCTTTTCATCCTATTGGATTCTCAGCTATACTGACAACCTATAATTTATCAAAAGTCATTTCCCCCCCTGAAGTTAAATATTAAAAGCTACATCATTAATATGTCCCAGTAGTTCTGAAGTACATTTTTGTTTTTACTGACTGTGAAATGAATTTTAGAGACTTTTGGAAAAAATTATTAGAGAAGTAAAGTTTTGGTCATTTTAAGACGTATATTTTATTTGTAGGTTGTAAACTGGCTTGAAGGACCCGGATCAGAACAGCTAAGAACCCAGTGGGGAATAGGTGATTCAATCAGAGCTTCACAAGCCTTGCAGCAGAAACATGAAGAGATCGAAAGTCAACACAGTGTGAGTTTTTTCCTTCAAATTACAATATAATTTATTATGCATAATTATTTTTCAACTGCTTATTTTACTGACAAATACCTGTAAATCATGAATTGTTGGTGATTTAAGATTTTTATTATAAAGGAAAATATGGATACTCTTTTGATAATCTCAGGAGATAACTTTTTCCTTATTTTTACAACACATTTCTAATTATGTAGTTATTCACAATTGTAGTCTATTTTATTCACTTCAAAGATATAATAATTTTTACCTCTCAAAGAATATAAAATTAAATGAGCGATAGTTCTTAAAAAATTGTAAGACCAGTCTTCAATTAGATGTTGGACTCTCTAAATCCCCCCAAGGGAGCCTTCTATGCTTTCACAGGGAACAGAGCAGAACTGCACATGAACTCCTTGCTCCTGTGTGCTTTGAGGAAAGAATTATGAAATAACATCAAAGCACTGATTATTCAAAGGTTGTCAGAGTGAACAAAACATAGAAGAAGTCGAAGGACTTTCTTCCATATAGGTTTGGGGAGTTCACATTTGAAAGTCTAAAGGGATAAATCAAATAATATCTATTAATATTTAATATAGTATGGCCAGATTCTTCAAGGATAGAGACTCAGGTGAATTCAGCAAAAAAGGAAAACTGTTCAACTTTGAAATTTAATTTTATCCCCCAAGAGTAATCAATGAGGATCAAATTGCAGATTCTTAAGTAGAATATTGAACATTAGCAAAGTGAGCTAGAGACAGTTTGATTATCCAGAGGCTATTTTACCTATTTATCTAGGAAACTAGATAGTTTCCTCTTTTTTGTTATTGTTGTCATTTTTAGCCATATTATTTCTTATTAGCACTTTTATGTAAGAAAGATCAAGGGAAAGTGATTGAAGTAAAATTCAAGCCAGTCTATTTTTAATCTTCTTAGAAGTTCTTATAAAAGATTTGATTGATCAGGATTTTGACAAATTATTGAAATAGAACTATTTATATTATCCATTTTCTGGTACACCTAAATTGTATGTGACTTCTGATGTTACTGTAATCCTTTAAGAAAGGCAGGAGGTTAGAGTAGATAAAGCTCTGGTGACTGGGGTGCAGTCTAACAAATTGTGAGTGTACCTCCACAGGGTTTCTTAAGTCATAATCAGATCTTTGATTGGAAACTTACTTGTTGCTAGGCCTTGCCCTTAAGGAACATAAGTTCTAATAGGGAGTGATAAGTACATAGGGAAATAGAAGTCTAGAGAGCCATAGGGACAGTGGAGATTATTCCTGTTCCCAGAGCAAGAGGTAAAGAAGGTACAGAGGAGCCAGAAGCCAGGGGCAGGACAGATGGCAAGATCTGAAGCATAAGTAGAATTTGTGGCGCAGAGTGGGGGCCTAAACTAGGGGAATCCAGCAGCTCAGACTGGAGCATTAAAATACAATGAAGCGCACCCAAAGAACAAAAAAATTGCAATTAGAAAGCAGTGTCCTAATTGGGAATTAAAAGCACTCACTTCAAAGTTATAAGGTATCAAAATGATTCTCCTCTGTAATCACCAAGTCTTGAACTCAGGAGAGTGGCCAGAAAGGCATTTGAGACTCAGGAGAAATGTAATAGCCATTCTTATTTTATTTTCTGTATCTGTAATGGTTCTGAAGTCAGAACAGCCTCCACAACACTTAAAGTAAGAGCCCACACCCTATATACTGCCAGGGCAACCCCTGAGGTATAGAACTTTGGGTCAGATTTTTGAGGAGAAAAAAAAAGTAAGAAAAGAATGTGGAGATGAGTTAAAGAAAGAAGGGTCTCCTACAAGGGCAAAGACAACTCATCTCAGCAATGCATAGGAACCCAGCCAATGGCTATTCCTCCATTCATTTCCAGTACCTAATTTCTTCCATACAAAATCGTTTTAAGTTCTACCCAAGGGGGGTGCCTTGTTAAGTGAATTATCACTCAGTCACCATTTATTAAAACTCTGTCCTATGGTGGATGGGTCCCTTGGGATGGGACTTAAATGGGTAATAAGGGAATTATGGTAGACAAGATTCTCAGGGTAGATTGCCAGATGGGATTGAATAGTGGAAATGATAGGACAGAGAGCGAGGCTTGAGGGTTCTGAGCTCTAGCCAGGCAGCACAAGGGTGGGACGGTGATCTGGTCCTGACCTTGGCCCAGCACACTGCTCCCCTCAGAGACAACAGTACCAGCCATTGCTTAGGTGCTCAGAGCACCAGCAGCAGGATCAAGCTGGGAAATAGCTCCTCTCTTTTAATCTCCCATGTTAGATCAAAGCCTGGTTTTGACTCTTGTCCAGGTGAGCCTGGTGGAGTATCATTTCCTGAGAAGAATCTTAATCTCCATAGAAACTCCACACAACTCCCAGTCTCACCCTGGTGTTCCCAAACTATTTACATCCTCCATGGAGACTCCAAAGGACTCTCAATCTCTATGGTGACCGTACCACTCTGCTTCCTCTATCCCATACCTACCACCCACTTCTGGGGTCTGTTCTGACTCAGCCCGCCACTCCTTCCTTCAATAAACACCTTTACATTCCATTTGTTTCCATTGCTTTCCTCCTTATACCACAGGCTTTCTGACCCCATCTTTTGACCTTTCATCCCAGGGTGAGGGAGAGAAGGTCAGAAAGGAGACTGCTTCAGCCCTTATTTGAAATTTTATCCTCCCCAGTCTCTCAAAATTTCCTATCCTTGGCACATAGAAAAGAGCATAGTGGAAGGAATGGAAGCCTTGGGGGCAAAAGTGTACCTGAAAGGAAACCAACTGACATAAATCAGGAGTTATCAGACCATGTCACTGTGTAGAAAGGGTCCCCACCCTGCTCCTTCAGGCCCCCCTGAGGAGCCAGATTCCAGCAGCCTGCATGAAAGAGAAATTGGACTATGGGGAGATCAGGTTCTAGTACTTGTTCTGATCTAAGCATGAGCCCTTTTCTCTTCTCTTTAAAATGAGGTCAGCTAGCAGTTGGAGTAAAAGGGGTGTTTCATTTGTCTCTTCACATTTATTGAGAGTTGAATAAGCCTTCCTTTTATGACTTGAAGCCAGAGACAGTCACTTCCCTTTTTGGGGATGTGTCTGTCTTCCTTGGTAGAATAAAGGTGTTGGACTAGATGGTTCCCAGTATCCCTTCTAGTTCTTAGATGCTGGGAGAGGTTTTTTTTTGGGGGGGGGACAGTGAAGGGGAAACTTTAAATGCATATTGAAGTGACTAGGAACAATTGAATACACATTAAAATATACCTCCACTTTGTTATAAATTAAATTTGATGGAAAAGTGATATTTTTCCTTTTTTAAATATATTTTTTAAACTTCCTAAATTATAATGCAACTAGATTTGTAGCCTTTTCCACCACAGAATTATTTAGTGTAATGAAACAAGCATATATGGAGCTGTGCTTTCAGTGAGGCAGATCACCACCTATTTATACCTGTCTGTCCGTGGCACTCAGTCATTTGCTGGACATTTCCTCTATTCAGGCCACTAGGCTAGATAACAGATTAAGAGATCAAAATCCACACCTTGTAGTAGGTTCTAAACCTGTATGAGTATCGCACAAAAATGAAGGTTACAGGGTTGGCAGTCTGGTGTGGAAAGCTCTTGCTCTGAAATCAGAGGATCTGAGTTCAAGTCCTGTTTCTAGTACATTCTGTCTGTGTGATCCTGGGCAAGATATTAACTCTCCCTGCCTAAGCCCCACATCTGTAAAAAGGTTTGTAACATCTACTGTTGTCTTAAGCTAGAGAATCATTCCTTTCCAATTTAAATTTATAATTCTCTAACCTAAGACAACAGTAAATGTTACATGATTAATTGACAAATTGTACAAATGCAATATATAATTTAAGTTTTTTGTGTTTTGGTTTTGGTTTTGGTTTTGGTTTTGGTTTTGGTTTTGGTTTTTGCAAGGCAAATAGGGTTAAGTGGCTTGCCCAAGGCCACACAGCTAGGTAATTATTAAGTGTCTGAGGCTGGATTTGAACTGAACCCAGGTACTCCTGACTCCAGGGCTGGTGCTCTATCCACTGTGCCACCTAGCCACCCCTATATAATTAAGTTTTAGAGGAAAATATTATTTAAGGTTGGGTTGGTTAGGTAAGGTTTAATAGAGAAAATTGAAGATGAATAGAATTTTAACTCAGAAAACAAAGAGGGAAAGCATTGTACTTGGTAAATCTTGCTTTCTTCTATTTTAACTCCGAAAAAAATCTAAGAGTATTTAACATATGAGATTTACAACTGAGATTTCCTATTTTTATCTTAAAAAGAACAAAATTTTTATTTTTCATAATTTTCTCTCAGTTCCCAACTCCTAACACTTTGACTTTCAACCTTACATTCTTCTGAGGCTCTTCTTTGTTTCTTCTTTTTTTCTCCTATACTTCCTCTTTTGGTTACTTCATCCATTCCCAAGGATTCAGCTATCATCACCATGCAGAGGAATCTAGTCCTAATCCTTCTTTTGAGCATCAGGTTTAAATCACCAATTTCGTATTAGGTGTTTCAAAACTGAAAACTCACACTCAGTCTGTCCAGAGCAATCTATCATATATTTTCCCCATCCCCAAATCTCCATCTCTTTTTCCAGTTTCCTTTTGTCTGTTCAGTATATTCCATTCCTTCCAGTTACCCAGGTTCACTTCCTTAGAGTCTCCCTCAACTTTTTACTCATCATCTTCTCATCTGTCAAATCACATTGAATCTCTGATAGTGACTTTTCATTCACCCCCTTCTCTCAACTCACATAGTCTTAGAAACTTCCCACCTGGAGTATTAAAATAGCTAAACTGTACTCCCTAGTTCAAGTCTCCCCCCATCTCTATTTAGCTGCCAAAGTAATTTTCTTAAAGCATAGGTCTTAGCAGGTCACTCCCCTGCTCAATAAATCCCAGTTTACCTTCAGGAGTCCTCCCCCACTTTCAGTGGTTCTATCCTACTTTCTCACCTTGACTGAATAGTCCAGGAAATTGACTTCCTTGCTGTATGTTACACATGATACACTGCTTGACTATGTGTCTTTATCAATCTGTCCTTCCTTCCCATTGTGATTGCTAGTGTCTTCCACCCCATTTGAGAGGAATTTAAATATAAGTATACATCTACATGCCATATCCCTGAGAAAAAAGACTGCTGTGCTGGTGGTAGTTGTGTTGTCTTTGTATCTCCAACAAATAGTTTAGTGCTTGGCACAGAGTATCATTTAATAAATATTTGTGGATTGTTTGATTGGTATTAGTTTTATCATAAGTGAAATTGAATATCATCTTATTCTTTTGTCTTGATTTTGTCTTATCTGATCCATCATACATGGTTCATGGATCGTCATGCAGCTGGAAAAAAAGCTTGATTAAATAGTTGAATTGCATAATTACTCCAAATTCCAGTGGTTAATGTAAGCTTTAATTTTGATATTTTTATGGGGTAGTTTTAAAATGAATTGATCATTGCATGCTCATTTAGTAAATGTGAACCATGGAGATTTTAAATTGAGAACTGTTCAATTCTGAGTTGTTTTTTTATCAGCTTCTAAAAACTTCCATTTTGTATGATATTAGAATCTATAATACTGTCTCAAGGGGCAACAGTATAGTTGTTGTTGGCTACCTTTTAAAGGCATGCTTTTGTTATTTTAACAACTAAATTTTTTAATGGAATGCGAGATTAAGACATCTTATTTCACAATAGAGACTATCAAAATAATAGCATTTCCCCTTTCATAACTGAAAAGGCAGAAGTTGGAAGGGGTCAGTAAAGAACAAGGAAAGCAATTGTTAAGAAATTTTATTTTGCAACTGTGTTTTAAAATTTGGGATCAGGAGCTAGTATTTGAGGTCTGAAGACCTTGAAATCTTACTTTCCATGGCTTATTCACATACAATTTTTGGTTGGATTAAATAATTTACTAACCATATGAGGAATATTCAGTCATCTAATTTCTGGATGAAATAGTGAAAGGTTAATGAGCTTGTGGAAAAACAATAGCAAGCCTTGAATAACAAAATTGTTTTAATGACAGAGGAAAAAGTCAAATCAATCTTCGCAATTAATAAAAGGGTTGGAATTTCTACCGAACAAAAAAGCCCCAAAAAACTAAAGAGGATTCAGAGTTTAAGCTATCCTGTTTTACATTAAAACAAGGAAAATAGCATAATGTCCTACAATCTTTTTGTGTTTTACAGGCAGCTCCTTAGGAGAGAACTCCCTCAATATGTGTTTAAGTAGTTATGGTCAGCAGAAAGGGCCTAACAGAAGCAGAATTCTCATGCAAAATTTTAAGTTACCTTGGGTTCTGAGGGAATAAGCATAAAGAATTTGGAGAAAGAGGATTAGAATTGAGTCAGAATACTGTACAACCTGTGTGGACCTGATACTTTGGGTTTTCCCAGAAGGTAGTTAGAATGATTACCTTTTCCTTAAATCACATGCTGTCATTAATATCTTGGACTTACTGATTTACAATAAATGATTGTATATGTTCCTAGCAATGCTTTTCAGACTCCCTAGTCTCTATTAAGAAAAAATCCTATCTTTATTTTATTTTTAGCTTTTTGCAAGGCAATGGGGTTAAGTGATTTGCCCAAGGTCACACAGCTAGGTAATTATTAAGTGTCTAAGGTCGAATTTGAACTCAGGTTATCCTGACTCCAGGGCTGGTGCTTTATCTACTGTACCATGTAGCTGTCCCAAAGTCCATCTTTATTGAACATATTCACAGTATGTTACTTTATGCATCTTCATTTCTAGTTAAGAATGGCAGTGATTCTTAAAATCACCAAAAAAACTGATAGAATAATTATTCTTTAAGGAAATCATATAATGCCATCAAAAGTAGTTGTCATGTAGGCACAGATGAAAAAAATCTTAGAATGAATCACAGAGATTATATAAATTCTACAACATAATTTTTAACAGGGGAAATATGTATGATAATTGATGTATAAGTATAGAAATCACAAGGTAAATCCTGAACCAGCCACCACTAGATCTTGGAAGTTGGTTTTTACTACATACAGTTCTACCAAACTCCATGTTAAAAACTATATAATAGGTTTTAAATGATTTTCTTGCCTCCCCTGTGAACAATGTTAACAATGTTATCTTATTAAAGTTTAATGTGAAAGCAGGATAGTAAGAGTTTTGTTTTTTCCTTTGAATCTGGCAACTGCCGACATTAATAAAATGTATTTAGTAAATACATTTTAAACATCTACCAATTGTAGAATATCGGGCACTGAAAGAAATACCAGCTTTGAGCCTTGACTTCTTGCCTTACCACTGATAGACCTGAATGTAGAGGCTGTATACAGTTCTATAGGTGTGTATGTGTGTGTATATATACACACACATATATAGTTTCAAAGTGGATATAAAAATAAATCTTTTATAATAATACAACATTTAAAAACATTTAAATCAAGAAATGTGTGAATTGGGATTTCAATGGCTACCAAATATTTGCTAAGCACTTGCTATATACAGGGTATATGCCATTGTATTTAGCTTTTAAAACTACTAGGATTGTTAGGAGCAAGAGGGATATCAATGTGAAGAAAAGTACCCCTTGGTCTCATCTCAGATTAGTGTTAGCTTATAATTTTATTAATTAATATTAATTAATATAATCATTATTAGCTTATTTTGTGTCATACAATTTTAACATAGAATAGTAATTACTAGTTTACTGGGAGCCATAAAAAACACTTTGATTTTGAAATTCACCCAGCTATTTAGTATTGTCCTTCTTTTCTCCAGGGCCATCAAAGTACTTTCATAGATTTAAAAAAAATGTTCTTTGAGCATAAGAGAATTTATTCTTTCCTCATTCTCACTCATTGACTTACTAATGACTGTGGGCAACCATGGAAGATGAAAGAAAGGAGCTAAATGCAAAATATTGCTGTACATATTTTCCATATTCAATGAGCTCCAAGGAACACCTGTAGTACTATGTTCTTTGAATTGCCAAAAAAAAAAAATTATACTAATTTGAGTCATCTAGGTAGCGCAGTGGATAGAGCACTGGTCCTGGAGTCAGGAGGACCAGAGTTCAAATCTGGTCACAGACACTTAATACTTACTTAGCTATGTGACCTTGGGCAAGTCACTTAACCCATTGCCTTGGCGGGGGTGGGGGGGAGGAAAATTATATTCATTTAAGTGGGAAGAAGAAGAATTTTAAGTCATCATCTAAATCACATTTTAGGAAAAATGCCTGATAAACAACAGCAAAGAATGACCAATCTCAATTATTGAAGGTGGGAAATGGGTAATTCTAGGATTATTTTCCTGGTTAACCAGCTGAGCATGTGGGAAAGAATGCTGTATTTTATACTCTGGGTTCTAGGTTCTAATCTGATACTGTAATTATCCATGTATATTTGTGGTATTCCCAAGTCCAATAGTATATCAGTTCTTGAAGATGGGAACCACGTCATTTTGTATATTTATCTCTATTCCACAGTACCTTGTCCATAATAAATGCTTAATAAATGTCTGTTGAATTGAGAGCAGGCTACAAATTTATACTTGAGCATCTTTTACATATATTTAGAGAGGTATAGAATTATTAAATTCAGAGGGGACCTTAGTGATCATCAGATCGTGTCTCATTTTTTTCAGATGAGAAAACTAAAGCTAAGAAAGATTAAGTAACTTGTCTGGGGTCTCAAACCTAAGCACTTACCAACTAGGAATACTATAGAACCTGAGTATGCTGAATGTCATCCCATTGTTATTTTCCTATTATGTCTACCTCTCATAGAAAATTCACTCCTGTCTGTGTTCTTTTTTAAATTTTTTTAAAATAATATATTTTCCCCAGTTACATGTTAAAGACAATTTTTAACATTCACTTTTTTAAGTTTAAGTTCCAAATTTTACTCCTTCCTCCTTCACCTCCCCCTCTCTAGTGAGCAACTTGATATAGAAACTTTACATATTAGTCATGTTAGGAAAGAAGATACAACCCCCCCCAAAAAAAAACATACAAAAAAGTGAAAAATAGTATCCTTCAATATGTATTCAGATTCTAATATTTATTTCTCTGGAGATAAATAATATTTTTCTTCATGTATCCTTTGGAATTGTCTTGGCTCATTGCATTGCTGAGAATAGCCAAGTTATATATACTGTATAAAGTCACTTCACTTCTCATCATTTTGTGTAAGTCTTTTCAGGTTTTTCTGAAATCATTTTGCTTGCCATTTCTTATAGCACAATAGTATTCTATTACATTCACATACCACAAATTATCCAGTCATTCCCCAGTTGATAGATATCCTCTCAATTTCTAGTTTTTATCCTCTCAATTTCTAGTTTTTAACTCTAATACTAAAGAACTGTTATAAGTATTTTTATACAAATGAATTCTTTCTCCCTTTTTCTGATGTCTTTGGGATACAGACCTATTGATGGTTATTAACTGATCAAAGACTATAGTCCTAGTTCCATATTGTTCTCCAGAATGGTTGGATCAGTTCACAACTCCACCAGAAGTGTACTGGTATCCCAGTTTTCTCAAATTCCCTAAAAAATTTATCATTTTCCTTTTTGGTCATATTAGCCTATCTAATAGGTAAAATGTAGTATCTTACTTGTTTTAATTTGTATTTCTTTAATCAATAGTTTTAGGGCATTTTTTCATATAACTCTAGGTAGCTTTGATTACTATATCTGAAAACTGTCTATTGATGTCCTTTGAACATTTATCAATTGGGAAATGATTCTTAATTTATTATAAATTTAACTCCGTTCTCTCTATCTTTGAGAAATGAGACCTTGATTTGTCAGAGACACTTGATGTAAAACTTGTTTCCCAGCTTTCTTTCTAATCTTTGCACTGGTTTATTTGTGAAAAAAAACCTTTTAATTTAATATGATCAAAATTATCTATTTTATATCTAATATTGCTCTCTATTTCTTGTTTGTTCATAAATTCTTCCTTTATTGATCTAACAGGTAAACTATTCCTTGCTTTCCTACTCTTTTTTGTTTAAATCTTCCATTTTGTCCTTATCCTTATGGTTTTCCTAATCTATAAGGTAGGTAGTATAAGCATTGCTGTCCCCTGTTTATAGATGGAGATACCTGTGGTCAGCATGGTAAAACCTTTACTTTAAGATTATAGCCAGATT
Organism: Macrotis lagotis; assembly: GCF_037893015.1. Classification (NCBI taxonomy): domain Eukaryota; kingdom Metazoa; phylum Chordata; class Mammalia; order Peramelemorphia; family Peramelidae; genus Macrotis; species Macrotis lagotis. Next base: position 682,158,511 of record NC_133658.1, read on the forward strand.
AAGAGCCAGAACTCATAATATAGACTTCTTATTACAAGGCCAGCTTTTTTTTGTTTAATGAAAATTAGATAATTATAAGGAGCATTTGGGGGACATTTTTTGCATTTACATGAGAAATGATGAGAAACAGTTGAAGTTATTCAGAAACTTTTTCATTTTTGATGTGGTATCAGCCCCACAGAAGAATATTAAATAACTAAGGTATACCATTTTGATTTTAATACAAATGTGTACATGTACATAGCCAGTATCTTGGTCATTCTGGGTCATTAGCCTGTTTTTTAAGGCTACTTGCTCACTGATACTTCAAAACCATCAACTATTTTGAAGTGGAAGTGCAGTTGTTAAAAGAGTACTAGTATTTACTGTTTGGATATAGAAGACTAAAAACAAAAACAAAAAAAAACAACCCCAGGCTCTCTCATCTTCTAGTCCCCCCTTTACTCAGAAATGGTCTTGTGGCTTTTCAAAAGGACTAAAATATCTACATAAATTATTACTTGAGTTGCATTGGATATTGGATACTTTAGCCTCTTCTAGTTTAAGAATAACCCCTGTTGTACCTCATTTCCTTGTTGGCCAGTTTTCGCACCTCCCGGAGTATCATTAGGCTAGATGATTTTAAGGCCCTCTTCCATTCCTTGTAGCTGTGATACTGGAACATTGCATTCATTAAATGGCTTTATTTTCTTTAATAAATATTTCTGATTCATTCAATTACTGTGCATTATTAATATATGTACCATGGGTAATTCCATGATAAATTCTACTACAAACAACATTTAGGAAGACAATAGGCATTATTTAAAACAGCTTTCAGAGAACAACTTTAGATGGGAACATATTATGTAATGCATTATTTAGACTAATTAAATAGTCAACCTTTCTTCCATCTTTTGGACTCCCCCTCCCCTTAAAAATTTTTCTGATTTTGAAAGAATTTGTCATGAGAACGACAGTCCTTCAACAGTTAATGTTTAATCTCAGTTGTAACCTCCTATTTTCAGGAATGGTTTGCAGTATATGTGGAGCTGAATCAGCAGATTGCAGCACTTCTGAATGCTGGGGACGAGGAAGATCTTGTCGAATTGAAATCCCTACAGCAACAGCTCAGTGATGTTTGTTATCGCCAGGCTAGTCAGCTGGAATTCAGGCAAAATTTATTACAAGCAGCTCTTGAATTCCATGGTGTTGCTCAAGATGTAAGTCTTTTCATGGATATTCATCCTCAAACACTGTACACACAGGTGTACACATAATTTATGCTGGTTTCTCTGCCTGTTATTTCTTTTTTTCCTTTTATTCCATAATATCCAAGTGATGCCAGTGGATCAAAGTCTCTTGGGTGGGGGAAAAGGAGACAGTTTTATGTGTCCTGCATGCAAACTTTTAAAAATTCTTTTAAATGTATAGGTCTCAACACAAAACATAGATTTCATTATGATTATATTTTGTTTACATTCTAATGTAATATTGAAGTCTGAGCCTCAGTAACTTTTTACCTACTGCTGACCTGGAAATACCAATATGTCTTTCTAGTGCATGCATCTATGTTTGGGGTAATGTGCTCTAATTGCTCTTTACTTGTTTTTTAATTGCTTAGTCACTGCAAGTGCAGTTATAATAACAGCATTAGATTAATACCTCATTAATCATTAAACATATTAGATGCTGATTACATCAGGGTTATCTCTTTGCTGTCCCTCTGCTTTAGTTGTCTCAGCAGTTGGATGGCTTATTAGGGATGTTGTGCGTAGATGTAGCACCAGCTGATGGAGCATCGATTCAGCAAACTTTAAAACTGCTTGAAGAGAAGCTGAAAAGTGTTGGTAAGCAGATTTAAAAAAAATGCTGAAGCATAAGTTTCCTTTATATATATATCTATATATATCTATATTGCCATGCTTAGACAGTAAATCAACTTATACTGACTGAATTGCTTCATGGGAACACATTAGGAAAAATGGTGTAAAATAATTTTGTTCCCTGGTGGGAATTGTGGATGGTGCTGACAGTTGGTTTTTCCTTGGTGCTCAGTCATTTTTGCCTTCACTGAGTCTTTGTTCACCTCCTTGCCTGCCCTTCTGTATCTACAGGTGCTACCTCTGGCATGTACTGTGAACTAGCATTCTGTAGTGTGTGTGTGTAAATTGTATTTGGATGTGAAATTTTGATAGGAAATATAAACAGTAATGTGCTTTAAAAATGAATTTTTGTATTATGATTTTCTAACCTTGAAGAGTTTGCATGGTTCTCTGCCTTTATTTCTTTCCCTAGACTGTAAAAAAATACAAAGGTAACATTCATCTTTTTACAAAGGAATTTGATCTGATTCACTGAGTTATTTCTGTTACTTTTATAATGATGCTTGCTTAAATTGCCTCTGATAGAAAATCTCAAATTCTGTCACAGTTCTATCTAGGTTCCAGATGTCCAAGATATATGGTTACAGTGGACATTAGGAAGGGGGAGGGGGATGATAAAGTGAAAAGTGATTGACAATTCATTAAACTAAATTCTTCCTGGAAATGGACTCAGGAGTAAGTTTTAAAAATTATTTCTATTGATATCTTTTTAAAATTGTTAGAATCACTATTGAACTTTTGTCCTATTTGCAAAATTATAAATGATTAATAAAAATTGTTTCCTAAAATTTTAACCATGGCAGTGTCAACATTCATCTATCATCACATAATATCTCATTGCATTGTTGACTTTAATTGTAAAGCATGTATGAGACAATAAGTGTTAGGTTAAAATTGGTTTTATAGATATTGTCAAATTGAATATAAATATTTGATTTTTAATAGAAATGATAATGGCAATAAGGAATAGGTGTTTGCTTGCAATTCCAAAAATAGTTCACTATAAGTAATGTATTTTAAAAACTTTTTTTTAAACATAGGAACATGGAAACCAAAATCTAGATATACTATACCTACTATGCACCTGTTATTATGTAATTTATTGGGGATACAAAGATGAAAATGAAACAGTCCTTGCTCACGTTTTCTCTCAGGGGAAATGTCATGTGCAAATATCATTTTGTGTGTGTGTGTGTGTGTGTGTATGAAATAAATACATGGTATTGGGGTGCAGGGAGAGGATCCAATGTGGAAATTGGCAAAGTCCTCATTTGAAATGATTTTTGAAGAACTAAGGAGTATGAGATGACATGTAAGGGATAGCAAGAGGGCAATTTCCTTGGACCACAGAAAATGGGAAGCATAGCATCAGATAAAACGACTAGGAAAAATTAGGTTGGAGCCAGATTGTCAAGGTTTTTTGTTTGTTTGTTTGTTTGGGTTTTTTTAGGTTTTTGTAAGGCAAACGGGGTTAAGTGGCTTGCCCAAGGCCACACAGCTAGGTAATTATTAAGTGTCTGAGACCGGATTTGAACCCAGGTACTCCTGACTCCAGGGCTGGTGCTTTAGCCACTGTGCCACCTAGCTGCCCCTTGTCAAGGTTTTTAAATGATGAACAGAGGTGTTTTATCCTAGAGGTAATAGGTGACACTTGGAATCTGTTGAGCTGAAGAGTAAAGGATCATGCCTCTGCTTTGGCACACATGGAACCTGGATTGGAGAAGAGTAAACTGAAGCAGGGAAAATAATTAGAAAACTTCTGCAGTAGTCTATTATGGATATGAAAAGGAACTCAACTAAGGTTCTCATGGCTGTGTGAAAAGAGAAGGGGATGAATGTGAGAGATGTTATAGAGATAGAAACTACAGTATTTGGCAACTGAATATATAGAAAGAGGGTTAAGTGAGGAGTTGAGAATGATGCTGAAGTTTTGAACCTGGATGACATGAGCAATGGCTAGTGCCCTTCACAGAAAGAAGGAAGTTAGAAAGATAATTGGGGCATTTGGCCAAAAAATAAGTAAATTCTCATTTGGACATTTTTATTTGTGAGATCCGGTTTGATGGTATATCACAGGTAAATGAAAATGCAGGACTGGATTCAGAAACCTCAGAATCATGGGATAAAATCACCAAGAGAATTAGGAATAGGCAAAAGTCCAGGACAGAGCTTTGGGGCATTCCCAAGATGAAGAATATGAATTTGGATATAGCAGAAGGAACTGACAAGAGTCCAGAGATGAACATCCCAGAAGTGTGTCATGAGGAACAAACCTAGTTAGAGTGGCAGGTGTTGCAGGGAGGTTTGAGAAAAGGCATTATGATTTCTCCCCAACAGACTAAGCCCTTCTTAGGCAGGAGCTACCACATTTTTATAATCTTTTTTTTTTAAATAATCTTTTATAATCTTACAGTGCAGGGTACCTAGAAGGTACTTAATACCTACTGATTGAAGATAGGACATTTTCATTTTAGACAAAAAAAAAGGTAAAGTTTTAGTAATTTAAGCAGCAGGTATCTATTATGTGTGACATTCTGCTGGGCACAAAAGTTAAAAAGGCAAAATTTTAAATACTTCAAACCCTAAAGTTTAAACTTACATTATGAATGCTCATTTACTTAATAGAAAGCTTTATCACTCACTTTTGTACTTATTTGAAAATATATATATATATATGTATATATATATATATATATATAATTTCATGCTAATAGTTTTAATCTCCCAAATCTATTTAAAAAGGCATTCAACTTACTATGTTGCTAAGAAAATTCATTATCATATCTCTTTTATACCATTGTTACAAAAGACCATTAGACAAAAAGGCAATTTTCTCACTATTTGTGATGGCATAGGTTGTCTTACTTTTAAACACTGACAATTTTACAAATAGTATTAAAACATTTTAAATATTTTCCAATTGGAGTAGTTATCTCATTATTACATGCCCACCCAGAAAGAACTTCAAATAAGAAAAACTTATTAGCCAAAATAGAAATTTTCCCCATTATTTCTTCCCTCAATTTTAACATTGGGTTGTTTTACATTAGAATCTCATTCTAACCCATTGCTGTAGAGTAAAATTTGGTATAAAAATGATTCATCTATTTTGGATTATATTCAAAGGATTCATTTTTAAAACTTTTCCTCAAGATGGATTCCAAGGAGAGTATTATATAATTAGCACTGTGTAATTTTAGTGAATCCATTTGGTTAATGCAAAGATCTTAAATAATATTTCCCAAAGCACTTCTTAACAGAGTAATTTTGTTTTGTTTTAGATGTGGGATTGCAAGGTTTGCGTGAAAAGGGTCAAGGTCTTTTGGATCAGATCTCTAATCAAGCATCCTGGGCCTATGGAAAAGATGTAACCATTGAAAATAAAGAAAATGTGGACCATATACAAGGAGTAATGGAAGATATGCAGCTTAGAAAACAAAGGCAAATGTTTATGTTTATCATAAGAAGGACCCATACATACATTTGTTCATTCCTACAGATGAACCCCATCTAATAGTAATTGGTTCTGAGAAAACCAGGTGTTGGATAACAGTGTTACAGTATGTAGGTAGTTATACAGCAAAAGTGTTAATGGTTGGAATAATGTTCTAGTGGGGTTTTGTAGATTTCTTAGAATAGAACAGCTTTATTATGAAATTATATTGATAGGTTGTTTTATGTATACCTATAATGATCAAGTATTTTGATGATTCTCTTGTTATAAATATTTTGAAATATTGCTTTACATTGTAAAGTTTATTGGCGAAAAAGATTTGGTAATAGAGAAAAGTAGCATTAAATTTGGAGTGCAAAACACTGTTCATTAACTTCATCTGGAAAGGAAAATCATGAGGAGAGAGACAGATGTGTAAAGTATTTTGAAATACTTTAAAATAGAAAATTTCTTTCTGATTTTTATATTACGAAGTAAATATATGCACTAAGTTATGCAAGTGTGACATCTTATAAGTTCTAGTTTCATGTCTTACCATGGTTTTTGAGGTCACTTTGAGTTCTCCAAAGCTATTACAGGAGAGAAAAAACTATGGTTGATCATAGGAAGTTCTTTATATTAATGGTCTTTGTGGAGATTTCTGTTTTAGTATACAATTAATTTTATCCATTTCTTTTTTTTTCCTATAATGCTTCAGGTTTAATTCTTGTTAAATTTGTTATATTTTGTGCTTGTTTAAGCACTGGTTCCTAAATTTTTAATCTCCTTAACATCCTTCAAATAAAAATAACTTGGCCGTAATTTTGCAACATCATAATTCTCAAGTATGAATCTGAATGGCATGTGCCAGGTGATCTAATTGTAATATTTGTTGAAATAAAACAGATGTGTACTTTATGTTTAATTTCTTTAGGTGTGAGGACATGGTAGATGTTCGTAGATTGAAAATGCTTCAGATGGTTCAGTTGTTTAAATGTGAAGAAGATGCTGCTCAGGTAAAGATTAGTCTTCTTATAATATGTTCCATATACACATATTTTAGTCTTCTTATAATATGTTCCATATACACATATTTAGTAATCAGATCCGCAGATAGATCCTTGATCTCAATGATTTAGGCATTTCCTCCATAAATACAATTTATAAAGCTCACCTATATAGCTGATTGTTTTTGTTCATGTCCTTCCCAAACACATGTACATATCTGTGTGTGTGTGTATATGTGTGTCTATAAAAGTAATGGACGCATAGAAGTAGATTTTATGACCTTTGAATAGATAGGAAAAAATAGGAACAGTGTTGTTTTAAGAACACCTTTGACATAAATACCCAAATTAACTATAAAGGATCCATGAAGGAAATTGAATTAAAAAAAAAGATCCATTTACCATTGTAAGAGGTAACTCTCAAAGTACTCTCAAATGAGTACCGTTTAATTCTACAGTCAAATATCTTAATGAGGTTAACTTCTGAATATAAAAAATATGTTTTCATTATTAAGAACTTTTCTTAGCTATTACTGTTGACATGTATCTGTTATTTTTTTTTTTGCAAGGCAAACAGGGTTAAGTGGCTTGCCCAAGGCCACACAGCTAGTGTATCTGTTATTATTGTAAAAGTTTATTTGGATTATTGTTTCTTTAATTGTCAAGAAATAGATAATTTTCTGTTTTAAATGAAATCATTGTATGGTTTGGTGAAACAGTGGATAAAGCACTGGACTTGGAATCAGGAAGACCTGAGTTAAGATCTTGCCTCATACACAGTGTGACTCTGTGCCCCTGATCAAGTCACTTTACTACTTACTCTTAAGCTTCAGTTTTCTCATCTGTAAAATGGGAATCATAACGACTCCTTACTCCCAGAATTTTGGTGAGGCTAAAATGTGATAATTCTCATAAAGTACTTTGTAAACTTTAAAACAATATACAAACACAAGCTAAAATTTTTCTATTTAAAGTAAAATACAATTCTATGCTTTTACTTGAAGGAGAAATTTGTGAGTTTACATGCAACAGAAAGCTCTATTAATATAATATCAAATCCAGGGGCGGCTAGGTGGTACATTAAGATAGAGTACAGGCCCTGGAGTCAGGAGTACCTGAGTTCAAATACAGCCTCCAGACACTTAATAATTACCTAGCTGTGTGGCCCTGGGCAAGTCACTTAACCCTATTGCCTTGCAAAAAGCCTAATACACACACACATATGTAATCAAATCTGTACTTAGAAACACTTCACAAAGATTCTTTCTCAGTCATATACTATTTTTATATTTTAAGGAGCACTTTTATTTCTCAGTAATGATTGGAGAGTGGATCTGGGCAGTTGATTCTTACAGATTGGGAGGTGATTTAAGATATTTAGAACTTTGAGTACAAAAGAATTCATCTTCCTAAGTTATTTTTAGTGTACATTTTATGAAAAGTTACATTGTTTATATGATGATAATCTTTGACTTTTTTAATGACAAAATAATCTACAAACCAGTAAATCTAAAGCCATTGTTATTTGTTTTTATTTAGGCAGTAGAATGGCTAAGTGAACTCCTGGATGCTCTACTTAAAACTCACATCAGATTGGGTGATGATGCTCAGGAAACCAAAGTTTTATTGGAAAAGCATAGAAAATTTGTTGATGTTGCACAGGTGCAGAACTGATTCTCTTCCTTTTCTACAAGCTCAATGTTTGAATAGCTTTCTGCATGATTATAATATAACTTAACCCTTCCAGGTCCAAGAAGGTTAGTTGTATTATTCCAGAAATATTCCAGAATTATTGCTGAAATAAAATGTCAACTGGCACATCAAAACTAACCTGCATAAATTTGAGGTTTTGTTTTTTTTAATTCCTGAACACAGGTTGTGCACAATTATCCTTTCCCTCATTGTGCACACTTTGTGGGAATATTCCAGTTGTCCATGTTAAAAAGTCCCTATGATTTAGAGGATAAAATTAATCAACTAGAAAACTAACAAATTTTTCTTAAACTCAACACTATGAGCATAATAAATTTTGTAACTGATAGTGAATTTCTATTATATTTCCAAGATTATCTTTAAAATGAATATTGTATTTATTTTTTACTCTAAGTTAATTAATGTTTTTGGTCCAGATCTGGTTTCTTGAGTATAGGAAACTTCCAGAAATCTCATTTACAGGTCCAGGCTGGCATCTATAATTTTATGGTGTGTTTTGTTTTTTAATTGGCAAGACCTATGATTTCATTAGTATTTGAAATTCTGTCTACAGTAAATATTGAAACCTGATGGATACCTCATGCTAATAATTACAGTTTTCTCTTTACTTAGGTAGACTGTTCTGCAAATCTGTTATGTAAAGCAATTTTTACACAATGCAGATTTGGTCACAGACTTGGGAAAGTGAACTATGTAGAGAGATAGAAAGTGGGTCATGTACCTGGGTAGGCAGGCCAGGGAACAGACTTGTAGTATCTAAGTCTGGACAGATGGAAAGTAGATACATGGACAAAGGTTCCTCTTGAGAATTCATGCCAATACTACCCTACTTCCTTCTAGCAGTGGCAGCAGATTTTGTAGAATTTTAAAAGGTTATTATTTTGGGGGGGATGAGGGGAGTTAGGAGGCCATGGAGTGCCAAGCCTAGAGGCAGGAACAGATTGAGAGTAAAGTTTAATATAAGTGAGGTTTTTGGAATTGCAGATTTCTTCTAACTTTCTTTGTGAAAAGTCAAATCATGCAAATTTATATAAAACAAGAACTGTCTATAGTTATAAGTCAATTAAAACTTGATCTAAGTGTGGTTCTTGTATACATGCATGCATGCATACATATATATATATATATATATATATATACACATAGAAAGAGCTCTATTTCATTTAATTCTTTTGATCATTTTTGAAATTTGATCATTTGGGGTAATAATGACTAATTTCATACCAAAGTATAATTTTTAGATTAATCATTCTGAGATAGAAATTTTTAATTGAGTAGATTGAAGAAGATAAAGCAGAATTAGGTGATAGGCATATATTTAATAATGAGAATTTCAAGCAAGAAATAAAATATATTTTATTCTCTTTATTATTCATACAAATAATATATTGTGGTAATAAATTTGACTCGGGTGAATTTAGTTGTATTGTATAACATAATGATGTTAAAATTAAGGCATCTATTTAAAGTTCTTACTTTTATGTAACTTGATTTTTCCTTTTTTTCTTTTAGAGCACTTATGACTATGGGAGACAACTACTACAGGCTACAGTTGTCTTGTGCCAGTCTTTGCGATGCACTTCTCGATCATCTGGTGATACACTCCCTAGGCTGAACAGAGTGTGGAAGCAATTTACAATAGCATCTGAAGAAAGAGTGCATAGATTGGAGATGGCTATTGCATTTCATTCCAATGCTGAAAAGGTTAGATTTTTCTTTTTTCAGCTGTACTCTTATTAAAGAGAGCTCTATTTATGATTATATATAATAATCAAATACATCTAAGATTACTTTTTATGAAATTTTTGATAAATATATTTATAATAAGCATATATTAAATGGAGTCATTCTAATGTTTATTGTTCTGGGAATAGATAGTATTACATAAAACTCAAATAAAACATGCATTATTATTTGTATATAATTTTAATAGTAACCGTTTTAACCAAATTTGTTAACCATAGGAAATATAAAGAAAATGAAATATATTTTCACATTGAAGAGTAGCCTTGATGATATATGTCATGACATGGTCAGCATTAAAAGAGGGCATTAGGAGGTCATTTAGATTCATCAATCTGGTTTGAAATTACTGTAAATTTATGGAAATTTTTTTAAGGTTTAGTCGATGGGAAAAACATTTCTATATACAAATTAGAATGGGAAAAGGAATTATGTGTGAAACTAGATTTTTTTATTGCATACAATTTAATTTTAAAAATTGTATAGTCCTACATGTTACTCTCAAAACTATCCTTTTGAACTTTCTTCTGTGTTTTTCAGTACATCTAAAAAACGTTTCAATGATCTTTTTTGTCTGAGGGGTGGGGTAATACTATTTCTAACTTACCTAATACCCAAATAAGAAAGAAAAATACCATCCTTATAACAGATAAGCATGGTCAAGGAAAACAAATCCCCACATTTGCCATGTCCAAATGTATTCTTTACCTTGATGCCATCTTATTCCTCTTGAGGAAGTGGGTAGAGTGTGTTTCATCATGGCAGGTCATTGCATTGATTAGAGAGCACCTAAGTCTTTCAAAGCTGTTCTTCTTTACAGTGTTGTTACTTTAGAAATTATTCTTTGATTCTATTTACTTCACTCCATATCAGTTTAATACAAATCTTTATAAGTTTCTCTGAAACTGTGGAACCACTCCCCCCCCTCAAAATTCCATGTTCTCACAGGCAAATCAGTACCAAATCCTAGTGATTTTACATCTGTAATCTTTCTCACATCCATCCCTTCTTTTCTGTCTTCCTTGTCAACACTTAAGAATAGGTTTACTTAATTTCTAATAGTCTCCTAACAAGTGTTGCTGTTTGAATAAATGAATGAATGACAAATGAATGAAAAGTACTTCCATTGACTTCTTTAGCCATCCTTCACACTACTGCCAGATTTTTCTTCCTCAAATATAGATGAGATTTTGTCTCTCTTCAACCCAAAACACATCTTTAGCTCCCTTTTGCTCATAAGTAAAGTAACTAAAATTTAGAGGTCATTGCCTCACGATTAAGGTTTTTCACTTTGGATCTCACTCCAATCTCAGTGCCTAATTCCTCTGTCCAAATATTTTGTGTAACAGGCAAATTAGATTAATTGCCTTTCCTCACATGTTACTATCTCAGTAATTGTTCTCATGCTGTTCCTTTTGCCTAGAATACCATCTTTACCTCCCAACTTCCTCTACACACTTCCAGATTAATTCATCCACCATTCTTTAAGACCCAATTTAAATGCCACCTTCTTTGGGAAGTCTTCCTATTCAGGAATGATTATTGTACTGCTCCTACCTTATATAAAAACTTTATTTTTTTTCTTAACTTATTGCATAAGTCATCCAGGTAACAAGTAATAGACTTGGGCTGCTACCCCCTACCCTGTCCATATACTGTACTTTGAAGTTTGTAAAGTCCTACAGTGTAAAAAGAATAAGGTGGATAGTATAAGAAATTAATATAAAGAGAAAGTAATGCATTTTCCTTCTTTGTTCATACTTACATTAATGTTAAACTTAGGTTACATGGGAGTTGATGAAGTAATAAGAAAGAAGAAGAGAACCCAGCTCTCCTGAGTCAAACATGTCACTTGGCTCAGGTTTCTCTGTTGAGCATACTAGTTCCTACCTTCTGTCTTACCTTTCTTCTTTTCTTACTTATTTGTTTTCCATTTATTTCTTCCAACCTTCCATGTTAAAAACCTCCATCCATATTCCCATTCTCAGCACAAAACAGCTTTCAATCACTCAACATAAATGTTGGCTTTCCATCTTTGATCCTTCATTACAACCCCTCTAGTTTTGAATTTTTTCATAATCAACACCAGTTCTCTGGGGCATTCTGTGCCAACTACAGGCACATCGTGAATGACTTGTCTGGCATCTTTTAGGTGATAGATTTCAAGATCCTCTGTTGACTAGCCTCAGCTTATTTCCCCGAACTTATTCACATATCACCTTTATTCCACTCTTGTATCTTCACTAATTTTAAGAACCTACAGTATACAAGAAATACTGCTGGATACTATAATATAGAAATTTTAAAAATCCCTGTCTCATGCTATTTATTCTCCCAGAATGAATTTCTCCATTTTTTCCATTAATTTAAATCCTAGAGTTCCTTTAGTGCCCAATTTAAGATTAATTTTCTTCATGAAGCCTTCCCTAATTAAAATGACTTCATTTTGACCTTTCTCCTTTGATTTTCCTTAGGAGTTAGGTATATAATTTACAATCTCGTATATTTGCTTATTCATTGACATCATTCTATTTTATATAAATATTGTATTCTTAGATTATAAACCCTACAAAGTTACTTTTTCCTTTGTATTCTATAATATGTAACAAGTACTATTTATATAGTATGTAAAAAAAATCATGTTTATTGAGTATAGACCATTTTCTCTCATAAGTAGCTGAATTTAATGTTTTGCTTAAAAATTACTTGGAAGATAGATGAAAGCTTCATTGCTTAAAAATTTTGTTAATCTCATATTACCTTCATCATCTATTATATATATATATATATATATATATATATATATATATATATATATATCATTCCCTAAATTTAAATGTAGCTATTTGTTTCACTTTCTAGCAATGTCAAAATAAGTAGCAAAAAATGATCAAACAGGACACAGTAAAAAATACATGTAGCTAACAAAGTGCAAAAAAGAAACTTTCCTTGTTTCTAGGCAGAGCTCATGTTTTTGTTTAACTGTAAGAATCTGCACTCTTCAACATCAGTTTTTATGGTCACAGTTTTTGTTTAGTTTTTTTTTTTCTAAATAGTGTCCAACTCTTTGTGTAACCCCTTTTCTTCTTGACAAAGATATTGGAGTAGCTTGCCATTTCTTTCTCCAGATTATTTTATAGATGAGAAAACTGAGGCAAAAAGGATAAAATGACTTGTCCAGAATCATATAGATAATAAGTGTCTGAGGTTGAATCTGAACCCAGATCTTCCTGACCATATCTAGCACTCTATATACTGAGCCCCTTTTATGATCATCACTAGTTATTATTTATGTTAGTAATAGATTTTGGTATTTAATAACATCCACCCCCCCCACCCCTACCCCACCACTTATTTATTTTTTTTTTGCTCTCACCTATTCTATCATTTGTGGTGAGGCTCTTAACAGTTTGTAAACTCTCTTCAGGTCAACAACTTATGGATCATTTTTACTCTTTGAGTTCCTTAATACACTGAGAAGTTGGGACTAACCTATGGTCATTGTAGATACCTTGTGTCCAAAGTAGGAGTTAATCCAAGTCTTCTTGATACCAAGGGTCTGATGAACCCAGTGGGACCTGCTGCCTCTCACATTACTTCACATCTACTCATACTTAATATAAATGGAATTGAATTTTGTTCCCACAGTTGTCAATGTGCAGTTTTAAGTATGCTTGGAAAAAATAACTAGTTTTCTTTTTCTAGCTTCATTTCATAAGTGAGGAGGTAAGCCTTTAATTTTGCTGTTTGGATTGCATAAGTCAACTTTGCTTGTAGTAGATGATCTTGCAGAAATATATTTGAGAATATACAAAAAAAGAAAAGCATTTAATCTACTAGAATTGCATAAAAGCATTCAGGCTACTACAATTGCATAAGATTGTTCTCTTTTTATTCGTGTTATCTTTTTGTTTATTACAGATTTTGCAAGAATGTCCAGAAGAGCCTGAAGCTATTAATGATGAGGAGCAATTTGATGAAATTGAAGCAGTTGGGAAATCACTTTTGGATAGATTAACTGTGCCTGTAGTTTATCCTGATGGGTATGATGCACATTCTTAAAAATCTGTTCTTTTTGTTAAGTCTTGTTGCCTAATACTCGAAGGATAACAATGTACTGTTTAAAAAATTAGGTTTGGGACACAGGTTTGATTCCTAGAAGAAGGAATTCCAGAACTAAAAAAGAATCTTTCTATGACCAGATAAAAAGGGAGAAATCTAACCATTATTAGCAAATAGCAGCATGTTTAGATAACTATTGCATGCTTACATTAAATGAATCATCTTTTGATGATTAATAAAATTAAGACTGAAAAATAGGTGGCCCAGTTCAGTTTAAAAAGAAAAAAATATTTGAACATTCCTTATGGTTATAAATTAAAAGTAAACTTTATCTAAAGTATAATTAAATCAGAAAGTATAGTGACACACTTACCTTTCTTCTCCATGAATAAAAATAAACTGTAAACTGCTTTTATATTTCTTTAAAAGATTTTTTCTCTTTTAAAATGATTAGAATTAATTTTATAATACATAAAAATAGTTCCATTTTTAATAAATGCTTTCCTTACCTATATTGGCAGGATATACATATATATATATATATATATATATGAAACAAGATAATAGACGAATCTAAAAGTAAGAACTGGAAGAGATGTTAGAGGTGATGTAGTCCTATCCTCTTATTTCTACATGAAGAAACTGTGACCCAGGGAAAGGGACTTGACCAAGAGCATACCTATAACATGTAATAAAGCTAGGATCTAAGTGCTTACTATGCCATCCTTGATCCTAACCCCTTTTCAAATCCTACATATTTTTAATGCCATTTTTATGTGTAGTTTTTTGATAATGCTATATTATCCCTTATAGATATTCACCACACACCACTTAATTTCTTGGACACTTTAATTTCTTGATAGTTCTTGGTGCATGACCACATTATAGCATGACCAGAAGATGGCTATAAGAAGATGAATTTGTTTCAAGAAGAATGCTGGAATCATGAAAAACTTTCCCAAATATAAGCTATCCCACTTTCCTCCTATTTCATTCCAGGCCCGATTTGTAGTCTTATCTTCAGTTTTCAATCTTAGGATTTACATACTAATAGTTCTGTTGTATGCGCTGTACTTCCAATTTCATATCATAGTCTGGACAATAGACTTTCTTAATCCACTTGAATTCTGTATTGTAATTAAGCTAAACATTGTTGAATGATTTTGAGACTCAAATAAGAACATATTTTGCAAAACTTAAAGCACTGTATAAATGTTGTCAGTAGTAGAGTTCTTATTATATTCAGTGAACATTTAAGTGAATATAACCTGATAATTAAAAGGTAATAGAATTTTTAGAAACTAATTTAATAATTCCCTTGGGGACTAAATTTATTTACTAGGGTTAAACAAATATGCAGACAAAAGGGATTTCATATCTTTAATTTAGAGTATCTCAGAAAACTTCTGACAAAGTTCCTTGCTGAATGACATTTTATAAAATATTACTGTAATATTAAAAATATTTTCATGGATAAGCCTAAATGCACACACATGAAGCCATTTCCTTTGGGGTTTTTTAGAAATATATATTTCATATATGTATAAACAATGACTTTGTGCCCTACTTTAAAAAAAAATGTGTGTTCTTCATCCTCAAAGAAGACCATGGTATTAGAATGGTATACCATGACAAGTACATGAATTGAATTTGGATTGGGAGGGGAGGGGGGCTGTGCTGAGTCACCAATCTCACTTTCTCCTCCAGAGTCATCTAGGTCCAGTGGCCAGATAGAAGTCAGGATGACTGGAGATGGCCCTGGATGCAAGGTAATCAGGGTTAAAAGACTTACCCAAGGTCAGGTAGCTAGTAAGTGTCTTAGGCTGGATTCAAACTCCTGTCCTCCTGTCTCTAAGGCCAATACTCTATTCACTGCACCATCTAGCTGCCCCATGTACCCTACTAAGCAAAGGCTCACTGATGGGCTGCATCTATAGATCACTAACTCTGGCTAGTGCTCTCACAACAGAAACTGCTTTCCAAGAACTCTTCTTAAATACCCAGAAACTCATCACCAGATGGCTGTCCGCTTGAGGACAAACTTTTTGGCCATAGAAATCCATGCCTGATCTGGGACAAACCATTTACCTTTCCTGGACTTCAGTTTCTTTATCTATAAAAATGAGATTAGAGATGACTTCTCAGGTCTAAGTACCACAGACTCTACTAAGTCTAATAAACGATCAATCATAAACGAGGAAAAAACAATCCCTGCCTACAGAGAATTTTACATTTGAATAGGAAAAGACCACACATATAAAATTGAAGGGGGAGATGGCTGAGAAAGTGACCTAGTAACTTGGTTTTAGGTAAGAAAGTAGATAGCTCATCCATCACAACCCAGGAGGAGGAAGACCATAATTTGGATAGCATAACTTGGAGGTGATATATTAGTTATAGAAGACCACTTTAATCTGTTGTTTGTTTTCAATCAGGCCAGCAACTTGTAAAGCTATAGAATGATAATAACAAAATATAGTGTATGATACAAATAACTCAATCTTGAATTATTTAAGCAAGAATTAATAATGCAAAATAAGTAGTTAACTTGTAGACATTACAAAATTATATGGAAGTTTAACCATTGTCAATCAGTTGCCATAAGTAGACAAAAAGAGTCAGAAAAGTGCCTTAGTCTACTAATAATTGTCAAATATCTGTAAAGATATTTTGGCCATTTAGGATAATAAAGCCACCACACTTGGATTCCAATATCATGCCATGTAATTGTCTCTTCCCATCCCAGAGGACCTATTATTACAAAAAAACTTAAAAACAAACATATATGATAAATAACATTTTCCCACAAACAGTAACTATAATAAGAATTTTACCCACCCTGCCAGCATTATGAATAAAATTTTATTTTATTTTGAATTTGTAATGTGAATCTCTATCTCCTGTCCTTGATGGTAAATTCTCTAAATGTATTTTAAAAAGAAAACCTTAGGTTGCTACATGTATTTAATAGTTTGAGAATATCTTTGACCTCTAAAATCCGTATATTCATGGAATTGTATAGATTTTAGAGTTACATAGTGTTTTTTGTGAAATGCTTTATGAATGTTTGTTTATAGTGATGAAGATAAGATGTCAGAGCTAGAAGATGATCTTATCTAACTCTAAAATGATATTATCTAACTCCACCCCCACCCCCCCACCCCTGGCATTTTAAAATTGAGGAAACTGAGGTCTTAAGACAAAATGGCCTGCCCAAGATTACCTAGTGAGATAGAAGCAAACCTGAAAATTAAAAACTTAACTCTTTATGCAATATTGTTTCCAACCTGCCATATCTAATTGAATAAGTATTACAGTTTTTATTGGATCAGCTTGTTGAGCAGGATAATGGAATAATCTTTCATAAAGACAGTATATTCCCATGTGAGATAAATTTGAATTCATTTTCCTGTATCCCAGGCAGAATCCTTACATTGAATGAATGGTTAAATTTTTAAACAGTATATACTAAAGGTGGAAGATAGAAATAGAAAAACCACACTATCCCTACTTTCAAGGAACTCACATTCTATTAGAGAAGAGGTTTATTGTTTTTATTAGATCATATACTTAAGTCATTTACACAGGAAAATGAGCAGTGCTCTGATTTTTGAATATACCCTTAACAGTCATTTGGAAAAGTTAGCCTATTTTCAGATAGAAATCCTACTGTAAATTTAGAGTGTCTCCATTATTTTCTAATGGATTTACTGAACTAACACATATGTAAGTATTTTTAGGATTAACTAAAAATACATATTAATCCATGTGAAATTGTTTAAATATGCTATTCTCATTTTTTTTTTAGAACAGAACAGTATTTTGGAAGTCCAAGTGACATGGCTTCTACAGCAGAACATATCAGAGAAAGGATGAAACTTGTTAATCTGAAAAGACAGCAACTGAGACACCCAGAAGCTACTATCACAGAAAGCTAATAAATATCACCTGAAAACAAGGTTTCAGTTTTGTAACACAGCATGTTGTCTGCATACTATGTCATTTGACATAATCCATTAAATGCATTTCACAGCCAGTATAAGCCTCATTTTTCCCAGTAGACATTGCTCTCTACCTGTTAACACTCTACATCTACCAAGGCATAATTATTTAACATGCTATGAAACCATAAACTCCCAAGTATCTTATGAGAAGGAACTATAAACATTGCACTGAAAATTTGCTCTAAAAAAGGTTTATCTGATCTGTCAGTTACTAAAGGAGCAATTGATGTAAACTTAGAATGGTGCTAATAAAGTTTAAAAGTTCCACATTAAAAAATAGTTGCTCTTTTCCCCAAGATGATGTAGTAAATTTAGAGTATAGGTAAATTGTTATTTGTAGACAGTGGTGTCCTCATAATTTCACTTTATAATTCTTCAAAATTGATTATTTTTATTGTGCCAATATACAACCAACCTATAAGATCTTTGATATATCAGTGATTAAGAAGACATTTTTCTTATTTGTATTGATAATGTATTAAAAGCTGTTTGTGCTTAATAAAAGTCATCTTTTAAAAATCTTATTTAATTTGGTCACTATATTCTATTTTCAAAAATGAGTGCCTTATTTGAAGGGGCATTCTTAAAGTTGATAGACTTTTTTGATTTAATCTGTTTATAGTATTGTTATTTGCATGTATTTTAGCCAAGAAAAACTTATATGTAAGCATGTACATAATAAAGAAGCATGTTTTATGATGAAAATAATTGTGAAGAACAAGCCTCTAATTTTACATCTTTAAGGAATTGTTATGAATGGAATACTCATAATTTTATTACAAAGTGTCATTGGTTTCCTTTCAAATAGATAGTTCCTAAAATAATGTTTTTATTTTTTCTTTTCCAAATTAAAAAAAAATCCAAATCATTGACTCTTATTTACTTCTATTAAGAATATGTATTCTTTAAAAAATTACTTCAGTAAAATATATATCAGTATTTATCCTTTACCATTGAAATGGTTAATAAATTATGATTTAGCATAATAGCTAAAGCAGGACAATTTCTTAAAATAGTCTAGTAATCAAAACATTCTTTTCATATCTCCCTACTGTAAAATTTATTTTCCAATAAAGTTTATAATAATGTTATTTAGTGCTTTTAAGGTCAGAACAGCGGAACAAGGATTGTGATTTAATTTTTGGTTAAATTGGAACTGAGAATTAAAAATAAACTGCTTGAAACAAGTATAAAATTGAAGTTCATCCAGGATACAGGTTTCTCTAAGAGTAATATAAATCAGATTCTTTTAAGTAATTCCCATTTAATTCAGTAGGCATTTATCAAGCCTCAAGGTGCTTTATACAATCCAGGAACATAAAGGGGAAAATGGAATAATTCCTGCCCTTCAGAAACTTGCATCCTATCAGGAGTATATGACATACACAAATAACTATAGTAATTATTAAATAATTTGTGAATGTGTGAAACAGGCAAGATTTCAATTTGGAGTGAGATTGACAAGACTTTATCCCTCTTGATCACATTGAGAAGAGATGTGATTGAAGGTATATAGAGAAAAAGTGTGGAACTTCTATTGAGGCTGGAAAGCATTGTACTTTGGTAGAGTATGGGAAGGGGTTAAGGAAAGGTAGGGTGGAGTCATCTTGTTAAGGACTTTGACAAAGTAAAGAGATTTAATTTAATTTTTTAATTCCTCTTAGAGGGGAGTCATTGAAGAGAAGAGACCTGTTTCAGGCAAATTGTAATCACACTGTATAGTTTTAGAAGACTTTATGCTTTACATAGAGGATGAGACTTTGGGATATGACTTTAAAACATGACATTCTCCTTAAAATGATTTTACCTTTGGAGTTCATGGTACAGGATTACTTTATTTTATTTTATTTTTTTGCAAAGCAAATGGGGTTAAAGTGGCTTGCCCAAGGCCACACAGCTAGGTAATTATTAAGTGTCTGAGATCATCGGATTTGAACCCAGGTACTCCTGACTCCAGGGCTGGTGCTCTATCCACTGCGCCACCTAGCTGCCCCTAGGATTACTTTCTAGGTGAAGCAACCTCATAAAATATTGTTGATATTTAATTGATTCAATTCCATTGACTGGGAAGCTGACAGGCAGCATGCCTAGCATTGGGCTACGGACCAAAAGATCTTGGTCCCAGTTTTGATACTATTTGGTTTTTTTTTTAAGGCACTTAACTATTACCAATCTCATTCTCATCTATCAAATGGGGTTACTTATACAGGTAACCTCATAGTTCACATTACTTAGCTCTTTTCTCTTCCTTTGCAGTTTGCCTTCATTTTAGCTCACTGTTGTTAACATTTTGGTTTTCTGTACCAAGTCTGTATTCCTACTGCCTAAGAGAGTTCTTGACTTGTGAGGAGCAATTAAACTTGTTTCTTAATTGATCTGGATAGGGTTAGGATGTAAATAGATAGATTTAATTTCTGAGAGACTTAAATGCTAAACCTTCCCACAGTGATGTTGATGAAACATCTTAAAAAATTAATGTGATATTTCTGAATTCTCTAAGGTCTAACCTATTGTATTATGCTACTAGGTCCTTATACATCAGATACTATCTGATCTATAAATTGCTCTAGGGACTTTTGCCAACATTTACTAAGGCCTTGAACTTTTCATGGTTTTCCATTCTCTTATCATTTAATGTCCCTTGGACTTAATATATTGATTTATTTTTCCTAGAAAAGTTGGCCAGCAGCCCTGAAAATTAAAAACCTATGAATTAAACCTTTTTAAAAAAGTTTTAGACAATCCTGAGGAAAATTGGGTCCTGATATATAAATGGTATTGCAGTTGAATTTGTGAAACATGTAACATCTTAACTGAATGAATATTTTTAATCTTCAAGCAAAAATTACATTTAAAAGTAGGTTATTTAGGGGCGGCTAGGTGGCATAGTGGATAAAGCACCAGCCTTGGAGTCAGGAGTACCTGGGTTCAAATCCGGTCTCAGACACTTAATAATTACCTAGCTGTGTGGCCTTGGGCAAGCCACTTAACCCTGTTTGCCTTGCAAAAACATAAAAAATAGATAAATGAATGAATGAATGAATGAATAAATAAATAAATAAATAAATGTAGGTTATTCATAAACTTGTAAACCATTACTTTCCAGGACTTTATTGCAGATTAAATTGAAGGAAAAAAATCTAAAAGAAAAAAAGGAAATTTTGAATTATTCATTTTGTTAAAAGATAAGCCATGTTTAAATCTCTAAAGTTTACCAGAAGTCACAAGTCTATTTGATGCAGTTTGACAGATAATTTTAATGAACAAAAAATTTAAATCATTTACCCCCCCCCCTTTAATGCGAATTTAGTGATAGCAAAATCCAAAATCCTTATGGAACTTCCAGTTCCACATTACCTTTTTCAATCACTTTGGCAGCTTAATACTTAGTAAGTTGAAATCAAAAACATTTGGTCCAAATTAATTTTTAAATACTTTTCTTGGGTAGACTCTTCATGAGATTTGACCACATACATTACATCGGGATTTCACACAATTTCATCAGCATCACCTAAAAGTAATTGCCATCTGCTAGATGTACTAAAATGTAATGCCATAGTGATAAGGCAGGGAAAAAAGGTCTTCCTTTTGAGAACTATTATTGCACAAATGTTTCACGTATATTTTGTCTTTGATGTATTCAATTCTGGGAAGGACAGTAGTAGACTGAAGCAAATCTAAAGGAAGCAGCTGCTTAGCTGACTGTCCCAGGAGGTATTTAATTCCCCAGCACAGGAGGTCTCCAAGTCAAAGTTGGAGCATTTGTCAGAGAGAATGTATTAAGAATTTGTGTTTCAGGTAAAAGTTAAGCCAGATCTCTTGAGTACCCTTCCAGTTCTGATCCCATAATTATTTGGTGATGAAGCCAGACAGAAAGAATAATAATGTTTTTTGTCAACAGACTCATTCCTTCCCAAAGTGCACATTAAAAAAAAAAAGAAAACATACAATCTCACAGCTGTGCACAAGTGGAAGCAAATTTTAAGCAAAGGTTACTTAATAGGTCTTTAATAGTCTGGCATGTGAGGTCAAATGTTAATATTTCTGTAAATGACCTCTGACAAAGAACATGATCATATATTTAGTGGAAACTTAGTGGGGTTTGGTCAACTTAGAAAACAATAAGAATTTAAATCAGATAAGGGGTTGAAAGCAAATGGATGAAAGTGAATTTAGTATTTCATTAGAGTCCAGTTCAGAGTAATGTCCTTGGTTGGGGTAGTGGGGGGAAAAACCACTACAATATGAGATAGACTTGTTCTTAGTATTTATGAAACTAGATAAGTCAACAATTCAAGGTGGGAAAAGACTGGGAAACAGTTATATGCTAGTCAGACACTAAGAATTGCAATAATATACTCAATTGGGGAAACCCAAATATATGGATTATAGGCCTATTGAACTAAAAAAAATATCTAATATGAGGTCACTTGGTCAATTGTCTTCTAACAATATAGTAATATGGAGATGATGGCTTCCTAGATATTTTTTAGTATTCAATTCTAGGTTTTAATAATTCTCATTTTCAGAAAATTCCTCCTTTGATCTAAACTAATTCTATGGCAAAAAATATTTCTATTTAACAGAGATCATAAATAGCCAGCCACCTCTCATCTAATACTTACCACCCACAATGCACCCTATGCTAACAACATTGCTTTTGACTCCATGATTTTGCCTATGTGATTCCTACTCTTCTTGCCTTCTCAGCTATGCTCTGAAATTCCAAAAGTCCAACTCAAATGCTGATGCTATGAAACCTTCCCCAATCTTGCAGTTACCATTAACCTTCCATATCCCCCCCATACACAAAGCTCTCTTGCTTTACAATTCTCTGATGCATTCATTTTGTGATACTTCATATGATTGATGTCTATACCCCATCTTACTAGACTGTGACTCCACATGAGGGCAGGGGTCCTGTCTTACCTAACCTTTTTACTCCTTTAGTCCCCAGAATGGTAGGATCATAATAAATGTCTTAAATATTCTAATCATCACGTTCAGTAAAGTCTATGCTTAAAATTGGGTACTTTGTTTTTGTGTTTGTGACAGACTATAAATACCTTAAGACTGTATTCATTTGAATTTTATTTTTCTTTAGGATCTAAGGTAAAGGCAAATGCTTCCCAACATTTTTTCTTACAAATATGAGCCATTATGGTACACTGGAAAGAACATACTTGAAATGAAACCTGGATTTGAATGTGGTTTCTGTTATGTGAACTTGGGCAAGTCATTTCCTCTGAGCCTCAGTTTCCTGACTGTGAAATGAAGGAACTGATCTAGATGGCCCCCAAGGTCCCCTTCAACTTTTTTTTTAGGTTTTTTACAAGGCAAATGAGGTTAAGTGGCTTGCCCACCGCCACACAGCTAGGTGTCTCAGGCTGGATTTGAACTCGGGTCCTCCTGACTCCAGGGCTGGTGCTCTAGCCACTGAGCCACCTAGCCACCCCTCCCCTTCAACTCTTAAGATCAATCAGTCTGTTTCCTCAGCTCAGTTTTTATGTGAAACTCTAAACAAAAGTCACTTTTTCATAATTTGCAACTGGTACGCATTTAGTTAAGGTGAGAATGGGGTTAAAAAAAATTTTCTGTCATGAAACAAAGTCTAAGAAATGAATAGTCAACTTAAATCTAATAATTTCCTTAGAAAACATTTTTGTGAATCTTGTCATTTTCTAAATTGCTTTGCTGGACAGAATTTAATAATTATATTGCCACTAATTAAATGAGATCAATAAATTAGCTTGCCTAAGGCATGATTTAGTCATCATTGCACTGAAATTCCCTACTGGTATTTTAATAGGAAAAATGGGCATTGGAATGAACCAATTTTGTGGTTCACATTTCAGTAATAGGATGGGTGGGGTTAGGGTGGAAATGGCTTTACTCATAGTTGGAGAAGGCAGCTGGTATGATTTGAGTGATGTCAAAAAAGCCTGCTTACCCAAAATATCATCCAGACCAACCATTAGGTCTGAAATTTCCAACCTTCTGTCACTTAAATGTTAAAAGTATTGCTATCCAAGAATGGCACCATATTAGTAACGACACATAAATAGGGGTAATCTTATCTGACTAACCCATTCCCACCTACTGTCATTTAGTTCAAAACAATGTGTTTGGATGGGGGGAAAAGATGAGTCTGAAGTTCTGATCAGGAGTTCTCCAAGCTTCACCTGAGGGAATAGGAGAAAGGTAGGTCCTGAAGGGATCAAAGCCACGTGGTCTACAATATTACCTATGTATAAGACTGAAAGTAAATAAATTTTTTTACAAATTTCACTCTTAAGAATCTTTCACAGCTCCAGTTGCTGAGATCATTCTAATAACCCTCTCCAACTGTGCTTTAACTTTCCCACCTGCTCAATTACTTAGCACTTGAAGCGTATCACTAAAACTGCAACCAAATTCTACTTATGCTTCTAACACTTGTGTTCATGGGTAATTATATTTATTCCATCCCCTCTCTCCTGTGGTATCCTTTCTTCTAGGTCTTGAAACATCAGACCAGGAAACATCATGACCAGGAAAAGTTAATTTTCCCCTGTTCAGTAGAGAAATAAATTCCTGTGTCATCAGATTATAAGACTTAAAAGTTTAAAATTGGTTTAGAAAAAATAAAGTTAATATCTAACGTAGAGAAATTATCCTACTGTACCATGAACTAGGAGATGGGATGACTGATGATGTTCATCCTTCATTCTCAAAGAAGACCATGACATCAGGGAGGTGATGCCATGACATGCATGTGAATTTGATTTGCTGGGTTGGGGGGGGGGCAGGGAAGGGGACTGTGCTATATCAACCTCTGGGTCAAGTGACCAAATATGGATCAGAACAAATGATGTCCAAAGTGCAAGACAATTGAGGTTAAGTGATTTTCCCAGAGAGGGTCATACAGTTAAAAAGTGTGTGTGTGTGTGGGGGGGGGGGATTAAAAGAAAGGCAAAAGACAGTTCCTATTCTCAATGAGCTCACAATCCAGTGGAGAAAATAACATGTAAACAACTGTATAAGCAAGCTGTATCAAGGACTAATTGATAATAATCTGCAGAGGAAGGGCTCTTGTATTAAGGGAATTGGGAAAGACTGTTGAAGGTAGGATTTTATCTATTAAGGAAGGTAGGAGACAGAGAAGAGTGTTAAACTTAAGAGCTAGAAAGACCTGAGTTCAAATTGCTTTTTCAGATGTTTACCAGTTAAGTGTTCCTGTTTAAGTCAAAGCTTTTTAGTCTTAGTTTCCTTATCTATAAAAAAGGGAACTAAATAGTACCTACTAATAAATATAAAGCATTTTGCAAACCTTAACATATCTATATATAAACTGTACATATATATATACATATATGCAAAAGCTACATATATATGAGTTTTAAAGAGTTATGTAAATCTTAACATTAGCAGATGACTATTACTGTTTGCTTTATTTATCTTTAAAGGAAAAATAGGTTAAAAATAACCATTAAGTCCACTCAATTAACTTTCATTGGCTGTCCTGCATGCTTGCTTTCCTTCCTCATCTCTTTCTCCTGACTTACGTGATCTCTTTCAATTCTCAGCTAGAATCAATCATATTCTGGAAAACGCCATTTCCATGTCATCCTTAATATTAACAACATTTAATAGTAAGCACAATAAATTTTTTGGGACTGATGACTCTGCTACTATTATTGATCAGTCTTTCAGTCACACCCAACTGATCTCATTTGAGGTTTTCTTAGTAAAGATGCTGGACTGGTTTCTGTTTCCTTCTGCAGCTTGTTTTACAGGTGAGGGAACTGAGGCAAATAGGGTTCAATGACCTACCCAGACTCACATAGCTAGTTGTCTGAGGCCTGATTTGAAATCAGGAAAATAAGTCTAATTCCAGGTCTGGCACTCTATCCACTGTGCCACCTAGCTGCCCATACTACAATTAGTCTTATACTTTTCATTTTCTGGGGACCATTGCACAGATGTGGATAAATGATTACTTTTTTGTAACTGATTGAAAGCGCCTATTCTGTATTCACTGAAAGATTCTTCAGTACAACTCTAATTACAGATAGAACAAGGATGAAGTATATATATATTGACCTGTTCCTAAATGGTTTTAATTTTTGAAACTATTCTACCTGAATTCTATGAGATGTTTGGAAGGGAGAGGGCAAGGTTGTCATCAATATGAAAATTCTGCTCAACCTCTCATTTCAGTGGACATCCCATTCATAGAATAGGAAGGAATCTTAAATCAATACCAAAGTATTTCATATAATTAAACAGCAAATGAAATGAAATGGAAGATCACGAAGTGGAATTATTCTCAGTCTCTCATACACAAATGTGTTCAGTTTCTCACATGCCCATGTTCTGGTTAAGAAGATAAAAGCTTCTCCTTAAAACTCACATACTGGTGGTGGAGAAATCATCTATCTTGTATGACTGAATTGGTAGAAAGATCTTACCACCCCATCTTTTCCTGAGCTTAGTCTTGGTAGTTAGTATGGAGATCTCTGAAAGTTCTTGGAGGAAGGTGTTCAACTCAGCTGGACATAGTGATCATCAAGGAATCACGGCTTGGAAGATATTAAAGACACTTTCACACTCTTGATTCTTTTTTTCCTAACTCCTGTTATAGTTCCAATCAGCCCCCTTTGCCTCTATCAATTTTCATGGGTGAGCTGACCCATTTTTAAAAAACGTATGCCTTGAGGCAGCTAGGTGGTGAAGTGGCTAGAGTACCAGCCCTGGAATCTGTAGGACCTGAGTTCAGATCTAACCTCAGACACTTAATAATTGCCTAGCTGTATGACCTTGGGCAAGTCACCCCATTGCCTTGCAAGACCCTCCCCCAAAACCCTTCTACCTCAATGACTGCCTTTTACACACCCCTCCGTATTGTCAGAGACCTTCCTTTGTGATGCAAATTTATGGGGTCCTGGAAAACAATAATGCCCTTCCTAGAATTATAGAGATATTAGCTGAATGGACAGAGTTCTTTCATACACTTTAGTACCTGTGAAATGCATCAGCTAGGAAAGATGAACCATGGGTAGAATATATGAAGAATACCAAACAGAGAAGTAAGGACTTTCCTTGGGAGAGTTTACCCAAAGGCCAGCTACCCAGAAGGCATGAGATTGAACTTGAAATTCTGAGGGAGGCCTGAGGTTAGAGTGAAAGCAAGCATGAAGACGGGGAAATTTTGTAAAATGATCCCTATTTGTTAAATTATATAGTCTTGCATTTGGGGGGAGAGTGTCAACTCCAGGTCTAATAGCTATGGTGGCTAGATATGGGGCTCATGGATGGAGATTAATTTCTGGATCACCTAAAGATATTTTTGAAGAGTGGTATAAGCAGATGTTGGCATAATAAATTTATGTTAGTGAAATAAATTAAGAATTGGAAGAAGTGGGGCAGGAAGAGAAAGAATGACCTGGGATAGGGTAGTGACAGAGGAATCCAGTCCTAGTCAATGAACATTTAATAAGTGCCTACTATCTTGAAGGCTCTGGCTAAGTTCTAGGGATTCAATTAATAAAAACAAAAAGCTAGTTCCTGCCCTCAAGGAGCTTGCAATTTAATGAAGGGAGATAACACATAATAGGGGGCAGGAAGAACATAGAGGAGAGTGGGACATCAGAAAGTGTCTTATTTAGTGTAGGTGAACCCAGGCAGGGCAGCAGATGCAGAAAAGTTTAGTTTCTGCCTCCTCTTGAAATAATTAAGAAAATGAAAACTTTCAGCAGTGTTATAATCAAAACCTAGGACTTCCATGTCAAAGAAAAAATATTTCAAATATAGAGAAACAAGTACCAATGAATGTCAAATTCATGCAAGAATTGAGAGCATATACTAAAAAGAGAAAATCTTGAAATCTGTATTATTTCTATAACCTGACACTTGAGCATGTCTAGTTTGCCTAAATTGGAATCCTCTATATGCCCAGAGCCATGTGGGTAGGCTTGGTTTCCTGTGTCTTCTGCTATCTTTTTGTCTTTGCTCTTAGCTCCTGCCCTTAGTATACAGGAAAGTTGAGGAGGTATCTTTGTTCAGGACTTTGGGAAATTAATAAAGCATAAATTTGCCATTCTGAGACTGACTGCCTGGCCTTCTGGCCCACTATTTCAGGAAAATCCCAGGCCTGCTTCACCTCACTCCCTAATCCCTGGTTATCTTCTTAACAGCTATAAGAGCAACCTTGCTCCCTGGGGCTGAGTGTCTCTCTCTCTCTTCTAGAACCATGATCAAATCAGTTCTGTTAATAATTGGCCATCTTTGAAAAGAACATGCTTGAAATTTTCAATCAATCAACAAAAATGTTCCAGGCTCTGTACTAAGCATGGACACAAAGACAAAAGTGAAACAGTCCCTGCCCTCGAGGATCTCACATTCTACTTGGGGGAGACAAAATGCAAATAAATAAGTACATCTAAGTTATATGCAGAATATAATCAAGGTAGTCTGAGAGGAGGTGGGAAGAGGAGCAGAGAAGGTAGATGGACATGAACCAAAAAGGAAGATTTTGGGGGGAAAACCCAACAAACAAATTCCCAGTTTCATTTACACTTTCTATGTAGAAAAGTGTTTATTGTTTAAAAAAATAAAAAAGATCAGCTCTGTCAGTATTCTTGGAAGGGACATGTTAATTCTATGGTTCCTTTCATTATTCCTATAATATTTTCTAACCAAAGTATCCCTCTTTGATTAAAACATTACTATGTGGGTTGTTCTCTACCTCATTTGGTTCCACTTCTCCCCCACTGAAATATTATTTCCTGGAGGGTAAGAACTGTCTTTGCTTTTGGATATTTGTTTTCCCTAATGTTTGCAAATAGTGAGCACTTAATATTTTTATTTATTAATAGCTGATTCATTCTGTTTCCATAGTTATCTATCCGTTAAATTTTTTGAGAAGTAATGAGAGAAAAATAATGGTGACACAAAAGACAAGTTGATTTACTCTAGCTACACCTTTCCATTCTTGCTGGAACAGGAAAACAGGTTGTCTTGTGAGAATCAAAGTAAATATATTAGGTTCTATTGGAAAGGTCCTACTTCTCTATTTCTATTTCCAAACCAGGCAGGTAGTTTGAGTATAGTAATTATAATATATTAATTTGCATGTGTTGATCTATTAACTCATTTATAAAATTTTTCTCCTAAAGTTGTTAAATACAGAACAGATATTCTGTAAATGCCCATTGACTAATTCTCCAGCCTGTTTTAATTAGTATTGTAAAATGGATGAATAGTTGGACAATTTCCAGATTAATCCTTAATTTGTCCAAATTAGTCATGGGACAGTGAGCTGGCACAATGAAAAGAGCCTAGTCCGGGAGTCAGGAGGACCTGAGTTCAAATTTTATCCCAGACACCAGCTGTGTGACCTTGGACAAATCACTTACCCTTGATTGCCTTAAAAAAAAATCTCAAAACTTAGTCACCATTAGGAGACCTATTTCTAATTCTGCATGATATATAACATAAATTTGAGATCTTTGAAGTTTGATTACTCCAACCATAAAATAATAATAGCTGTCATCTAGCACTGACTTTCAATAATTTCATCAAAATAACCCTGTCACATAGATAATAATATCAGTTTAAATGAGTTAGTTACTGTGCCAAGCACTTTACAAATATCCTCTCTCAGTTGATCTTTACAGAACCCTTGCAAATGAAGAAACGGAGGCAAACAGAAGTTAAGTGACTTGTCCAGGATCCCACAAGTAATAAGAGTCTGAATTAAGATTTGTACTCAAGTCTTTCTAACTTTGGCACCTGTATTCTTTTCCACTACACAACCTAGCTGCCTTGGTATTTTTGTCTCCATTTTTACAAATGTAGAGGTTGAAAGACATGGAAAGACTTGACCCAGATATCCCCAACTCGAGGCAGACTTCAACACTCATCTTCTGATCCAAAGCCAATTCCCAGTTCCTGGGAACCAAATCTTCTCCATGGAATATCTGTTCTCCCTACTTCACCACGTGGTCATGAGGCTTCAGTGAGAAAATGTGTGGCAGCACTGAAGTTTTCTATAGAGTATTATTATCATTACTATTAATAGTAATGTGACCAGAGGGAACCAGTCTTATGTAATGTACTAGACTTTCAACAACTGCATGCTGATGGTGAAGTCATCTATTCTCATAGAAAACACCTAAAAGAGAGTATTATACCACAAGCAGTTGGCATGAAGAGATTGCTCATAGATGCATTGTCCATTTAAGTATTTGGGATCTGGGGTAGGGAATGAGTTTCCCAGGGCAGTGTAACATGGGTGGGGAGAGTGAGCAGTGACCTATTACTTTTTTTCCAAGTCTGATTTCCATGATTTGGTGAGTTTCCCCTCCTCTTATTTCCTGTTTTTCCTAAAGGCTCAAAGAGATGAATATCATTTTTTTTTAACTCCTGCAGGTGTGAGTAATTTCTTCATTCTTCTGGATATTCTCAGTGGTTGCTGCCTTTCATATCTAAGTGATCCATCCTGGATTGAGTGACAGTAAAAAATATATATATATATAGGGAACCACTGGACACTGGTGACTCTGAATACTTTGTCCTTTGTCTAGAAGACCACAACCTCAGGAAGGTGATGCCATAACAAGGGCATGAACTAGATGTGAGTGAAGGGGGTGCTGTGCTAGGTCACCAGCCTCATTTTCTCCTCTGGAGCCAGCTGAGTGGCCAGATATGAATCAGGATGACTGGAGGTGGAGGATTTGAGGCAATGGGGGTTGCCCAAGGTCACATAGCTAAGTTAGAGTCAGTCAAGGGTCTGAGAATGGATTCAAACTTCTGTCCTCCTGATTCTAAGGCTACTGCTCTCTCCAACTGCACCTCCTAGCTGCCCCTCTTCTCTGGGAATGAAGCTGGGGCTACTATAGATAAACCAGGCACTCTAGGAAACTAGAATAGCTCTTTAGTTAGTTTATTTTTTAAAAACTATCTAGAAATCTAATGAAACATCAACAAGTTTCAGAAGTGTTGCTGGTACATTGTGTGATGATCAACTATGATGGATTTAGCTCTTCTCAATACAGTGATCAAGGACAATTCTAAAAAACTTCTGTTGGAAAATAACCATCCACATCCAGAGAAAAAACCATGAAGTCTGAATACAGACCAAGCATGCTATTTTCACTTTTCAAAACTTGTTTTATGTTTTTTTCTTTCTCATGGGTTTTCTTCCTTTTAGTTATGGTTCTTCTTTCACAACATGATTAATTTAGAAATATGTTAAGCATAATTGTGTTTGTATAATCTACATCACTGTCATGGGGGGAAGGGGAGGGAGGGAGGAAAATGTAGAACTTAAAAGTTTATAAAAGATGAATATTGAAAACTATCTTTGTATGTAATTGGAAAAACAAAATAAAATAACATTTAAAAACTATCAAAAAAATTATTGCTGCTCAAATTGGATTCCTGAAACATGTATAACTTTGCTTGGAAAAACAACAAAACAAAACAAAAATAGTAAACCCCAAAACCTTTTTAAGTGGGGTCCTAGGTCTGAACACTGTATTTGTACACCAAAACTTTTAAATTGTATCATGTAGCCACAGTGTTCCTAAGTCTTAGGGTAAAAATATGTTAGGATAAAAATATAAACTTGGACTTTTAAAAATGACAAGAGTGTTTCTTTCTGTTTCTAGCTCATCAGTGAATAATATGACAATTTAAGTTATCTAATTTTATGTCTTTGGATTTCCTATTATTATTTTCTTTTCTTTTCTTGGCAAATATTGTAACCACTGAAGGGGTGAAAGCTTGCATTCAGTGTCACTGTTGGCTTCCCAAGCATCCCAGTATTGTTGCTCTCAAGGCCTCCCTAGGGATTGCTATGAGCTGGAATTTTTCAACCTCAAATGAAGTTTCTTTAGTAAGAGTAGGGAAAAAAAATTCTAAATTTTCCCAAACTCTTGACAAAGTTCCCAAACTTTCTCTGTCATTGCTAGGATCTTTTAACTCTTATGGAAGTTCACTGTTAGGGAACTTTGTTTTAGAAAAATGAAAAGACCCTTCTCCCCTCCCCTCATTTCTCTCCTCAGATCACAGGCATCAAATATCACATAAAGAAAGTTGATATGCTGAAGAGGGATGCAGTAAAACATCATACACTAGAGCTTCTTATCTGGGTCATGTCGGTATGGTGAAGTGGGTAAAAAAATCCTGCAAATCACCTGTTTTACATGATTTTTGTTAAATTTCTAGCTCTATGGGGCAGCTAGAAGGTGCAGTAAATAGAGCATTGGTCATGGAGTCAGGAGGACCTGAGTTCAAATCCAGCTTCAGACACCTAATTGCTTAGCTGTGTGACAGTCTTAACCCATTGCCTTAAATAAGTAAAAAAATTTTTTTTAGGTTTTTGCAAGGCAAATGGGGTTAAGTGGCTTGCCCAAGGCCACACAGCTAGGTAATTATTAAGTGTCTGAGACCGCATTTGAACCCAGGTACTCCTGACTCTAAGTCCGGTGCTTTATCCACTATGCCACCTAGCCGCCCCCAATAAGTAAAATTTTTAAAAATTTCTGGCTCAAAATATATTTTGTCCTTATTCCAAGCAAGATAGAATGAAAGGTAGCCTTATATCTTCCACTTATTTTAGTTTCCCAATTGCTCTGGTGGATCTGTGATCTTAACACTGTGAATACCTGTTTCAACAACTTCTATTGCAGCCCATCTATGCCTGGCTATCCTGTGTAGTGATCATCCCCTCCTTCCCACAGATTTGTTCTTCTGACATCTCAGAGAAACCACAGGAAAAGAGACAGGCCATCAATCATCCCTCACTTTCAGTGTATGGCCAGGCTATTCCATTTTTTTAAAAAGACCAGTCATATATTTCTCTAAATATATATACTTGCAGTGTAAAAGACTGCTTACTTTTAACATTGGTCCAAATCTAGATGTGGCAAAATAAGATAACTATAACTCATCTTATTTTTGATTTTTTGTTGTTGTACACTTGACTTTTAAAAGAAACATGCAAATAATGAATTGATCACAATATTGATAACAAGCATCATATCACTTTTAGGGGAAATATATTTATTAAATAACTATCCCAAAGTTATAATCCTTGGAGGTGGCCAAATGTACTTTGAACCTGGCTAAGTTTTCTTTCTATCATTTGCAGGGCGATATGGAGCTATATGCGGGAGCAGTTGTTTGTGACTGCTCTCTTAGAAAGTGCAGGATCAGGGTATCAGTGAAAAATTGGAAGATGTTTACAGTTATAAGTATTCCATTGCTCATTCATTGATTTATTTTTTGAAGCTAGGAAATGTTTATTAAACCTTCTACATTCAACGCATTGTTCTATGTTCTATTGTACTTTAATAGTTCGATCATACAGGTATTTGTTGAACTAAAACCTACTATGGGAACAGATGAATATTGATCTTAATAAGATGGTTCTGTGAGTAATGGGACACCATAATCTCTAAAACAAAGAAATCAAAACTTCAGATATCCCAAAAGTTTTGAAGAACATTCCCATCAAGAAATCTTCACAATGAAAAATATTAAGACAAATAGAGTCCAAGTATCCTGGTTGACTCTCTTTTTTTTTTTAGTTTTTGCAGGGTAATGGGGTTAAGTGGCTTGTCCAAGGCCACACAGCTAGGTAATTATTAAGTGTTTGAGACCGGATTTGAACTCAGGTACTCCTGACTCCAGGGCCGGTGCTCTATCCATTGTGCCACTTAGCTGCCCCTCCTGGTTGACTCTTGATGAAAGCTGAAGAGATTATGCTTCAAAAGAAAAATGTGAAAATAAATCATCAATAACTTCATTTTAGATTTAGCCCATTTTTTTCATGAAAAAACCCATCTTAAAAACTTATAAACTAGGACTTCTGTGAAAATGGTGGGCCAGAAAAAATTTGAAATTAATATAAAATACCATTAATATATACCTATTTCTTTGACTAGGAAAGGAATAAAATTTGTTCTTATTTTCCAAGTTATTGACTAATTGCTGTTATTCATTTTAGTCATGTCCGACTCTAGAACCTTATTTGAGGTTTTCTTAGCAAAAATACTGGAGTAGTTTGCCATTTCCTTCTCCAGATCATTTTACAGATTAGGAAACTGAGACAAAAGGGTAAAGTGATTTGCCTAATGTCTCAAAGTTAGTAAGTGTCTGAACTCAAGTTTTCCTGACTCTAAGCCTAACTCTTTATTCATTGAATAAGATTGTATAATTAAATATTCCTTTATTAGGCACAGACCATGATAGAAATGCTTTGGGATATCCTGTCCAATAAACATTTATTAGATACCTACTATTTGCTAAGCTTTTTTGCTAAGCACAGAGAATACAATTAGTTATAAAAAAAAAAAACCCAGTTCCTGCCTCCTCATAATCTAATAGGGGAAGGCTATACAGAAAAGGAGACAGGAAAGCATTTGTGGTGGATGAGGAAGGGGAGACCATGAGACATCTTATGGAGTTGAAACTAGGCAGAAGAGCAGATGCAAAGCAAAGGTCCATTTTCTGTCTGTTCTAAAGGAAGGCTTAGGTAGAAATTCAGTGCTTCACCTTCTAGCTAAAGAGGAGAGGAGACTAAAGGTGGTAGTGTCAGGGCTTGGGTTGACAATCTGATGATGAGTTCAGAGGTGTAGTTTAACCTCAGAAAGGATGTCTTGTTCCTTGGAGTTGGAGCCATGAAAGCAGCAGATGCAGAGTGAAGGGTAGGAAATCAAAGAAATGAATGAGGACCACAGTAGACTTTGAGAGTTCTGTAGTAAAGCTGGATCATGAAGAATGAGGAGGAGTTAGAGAGAGCAGAAAGGTGAGGAGGAGGAGGAGGTAGGATTGAACAGAACATGTTAAGGGGGCAGTGGAGAGCCCATTTTAAAATTAGTAAAGGAGGTTAGATAATTCATATGAGATAGTGGTAGTTCTTCAGTCTTTCAGTTGTGTCTGAATCTTTGGGATTCCATGGACCATTCTGTCCATGTAGTTTTCTTGGCAAAGATATTGGAGTGGTCTGCCATTTCCTTCTCCAGTTGACTGAAGCAAACCGAAGTTAAGTGACTTGCCCGGGGTCATTAGTGTCTGAGGGTGCATTTGAACTCAGTTATTTTTTTTTTTTTTTTGCAAGGCAATGGGGTTAAGTTACTTGCAGGAGGTCACACAGCTAGGTCATTATGAAGTGTCTGAGGCCTCATTTGAACTCAGGTCTTCCTGACTCCAGGGCCAGTGCTCTATCTACTGAGCCACCTAGCTGTTCTCTCCCCTCCCCTTCCTAACCACTCCTCCCCCCCACTCAGTTCTTCTTGACCCCAGACCTGGCACTCTCTCTACTGAGTCACCTAGTTGCCTCTCATTTCAGGTGAAGGATTTTGAAATTTAAACAGAGAAATCTAAACCAGAGGAGGGAGGGAATAGGCAGCCAATATCATTTTTTGATTTTGAAAGATGAAGTGGCACTTTGAACTTTTAGTCTGTTAACAATTGATTCATTCCTCTGATTTGTTTGTTTTCTATGTTGACTGATATGAGTTTATTGATTTTAGACCCAGAATGGACTTTTAAGTTCACTTAATTTTATTGAAAAATCATCTAATTTTTATAGAAGAAGCCTCAGAAAAATCAAGTTTCTTGCTTAGACAAATAAGTTAGAAGAGGAAGAAAGGGGAAGTAGAAGAGGAGGAAGAAGAGAAGAAGCAAGAGGAAGAGGAGAAGGAAAAAAGAAGAGGAGAGAAAGAGGAGGATTTATTAAATAGTTAAAATCAAAATACAGCAGGATAAACTTTGTCTTTAAACTGATTTTATTTGAACCAAATTAAAAAGAAGGTGAGAATAAGTTGAGTAATGAAGTTGGTGATGATGGTGTTAATCATTCATATTTATACACATTTATACTTCTTATAAGTTTGGGAAATACTTTATATTATCTCATTTGACCATCACAATAATTTTATAAGATAGATGCTATTCTCATCCCCATTTTATAAATGATGAAACAGTCTCAGAGAGTTTCAGTGACTTGCTTGAGTCATATGAATAGTAAATGACAAAGGAAGGTTTACAAAGCATTTTATAAATATTTACCTTCTTTTATTCTCATAATGATACCCTGGGAGATAGATGCTCTTATTATACTCATTTTACAGTTGAGGAAACTGAGGCAATAGGTTAAGAAACTTGCCCAGGGTCACACAGCTAATAAATGTTTGAAGTCTGATTTTAACTCATGGCTTTCTGACACCAGGACCTTGGTTTCATTCACTATGCTGCCCACATGGTAACTCTTATCAAAGATTCCAAACTCCACTGCCTGTAATGAAACAAGTGAACCTCATAGGGGATGAAAGAAAAATGTGCTGTTTTTCACTTATACTCATAAGTCTTAAGAAGTATGTTGGGGCAAAGTACTTTCCTGTGGTTTGCTATCTATATTTCCTTAAATATGTACAATTTTATTCTATAGATTCTGATTTTAACTTTTTTTTTGCCCCCCCCAGAAGAATATTTCACTAATGTTCAGCTAGCACAGATCTAGCCATTTTCTAGGAAGATAAACAGAAGAATTACCTCTGTGAGAGCTTCTATAAACTTCAAAGGACATTAGAATGTCTCTAATTTATTTTTTTTTTTTTTGGCGGTCATGGTAGATAGAGTATAAACAGACCAAATTCAAAAGCTTTTTAGTACTACTCTTTTCAGTGCTTGTAATACAGATTTCGTTAGTGTGCTATTTTTTATCCTAGCATTATTTCAGATCACTTAGCCAGAAAGAAATAATACAATTTGTAATCAGATATCATACAAGATGAAGAACAATAGATTCTTGTCCAAGAACTAGAAAAGCCACATAAAGGTGTGATCATTTCAGAACTTGCAGTAGAAGGTCTCTCAAATTACCAAGTCTAATTTAAGTGAATGAAGGGAAAATAAAAAGGGGACAAAATATGGGAGCTGAGCTAGGAGAGTCTTTTGTGGTCGAATATTAGCCATAACTGGGTTCAAGGCCCAGCTTTGCCTTTGGTTAACTGTGTGAAGGTAGGTGAGTCACTTGATCTTGATGAGCTTTGGTTTCCTCCCCTGTAAAAAAAAAAAAGATAATGATATTTACTCTTCTTGCCTCATATGGCAGTGGCAAAGAGAATATGCTGTAAATTGCAAAGGTCTAAATGCACATGAGATACTGAAAGATTTCTAAGCTAGATTTCAAAATAAATCAAGGACAAATATAGCATTGGGATCTAATGTTGTTAAAAGATGACCAACACATGGAATGAAGTTTTTTTTTTTAGGTAAGGCAATGGAGTTAAGTGACTTGCCCAAAGTCTCACAGCTAGGCAATTATTAAGCTTCTGAGGTTGGAGTTGAACTCAGGACCTCTGACTCCACGGTCAGTGCTCTATCCACTATGCCACTTAGCTGCCCCCCCCCATGGAATGAAGTTAACAAAACTATCACAACTGTTTGTGCTATAACAATAGTTTTGTAAAAATGACAATTTTGAAAAACTTAAGAACTCAGATCAACAAAATTATCTTGATTCTAGAGGACTGGTGAAGATGAATGCTGCCCACTTCTTGAAAGAAAGCTAAAACTGAGAAATGTTGGAGATTACCAATATGGAAATTTGTTTTACTCGAATATGCTTATGGGATGTTCTTCATTCCTAGACTTTTTCTTTCTCTTTCCTTCCTCCTTTCCTTATCCTTCCTCTCTTTATTTGCCTTCCTTCCTTCCTTCCTCCCTTCTTTCTTTTTCTTTCCTTCCTTCCTTCCTTCCTTCCTTCCTTCCTTCCTTCCTTCCTTCCTTCCTTCCTTCCTTCCTTCCTTCCTTCCTTCCTCTCTCTCTCTCTCTTTCTTTCTTTCTTTTCAAAAAGTGGGAAAAAGAAGCAGAGAGAAAAATGATTGCTTGGAAATTCTGAAAAACTAAAAAAAGAAACACTACATAAAGCCAATGCATTGTTGCAAAAACTAAATAAGAAAATTACACATGAATCTACCTATGTCAACATCATTTTCTTCATCCCCAAAGGTAAAACACTGGCATTTATTGGAAGAATGTTCTCCAGTGTGGGTATGGTTCATGCTTGAATGGTTGAGTTAGAAGATAATTTGATGACTGGATCTCATGCTTAAACAGATTCCCTCCTAATTTTCTGACATTTAAGTTTGGCAATAATCCTTCAATTTCTTTTTTTCCCTTCATCTATTTTTTCTTTTTTGAATCTGAGCTCCAAGCATTCCATTGGGTACTCCACACCCTTATAAACTCACATCTTATCTATGGTCTTGTGGACACAACCATTCTTTTCTTAGCCTGTTGTTCTTACAGCGGAGTGTCAAATGCCCATTACATTACCTAGGGCCCCCTCTGAGCACTTCAAGAAACCTGACTTAACCTGTGGGTGAAAGCTGGTATGTGTGTGTAGTTGTGTATGTGGTTTTCTGTGTGTGTGTGTGTGTGTGTGTGTGTGTGTGTGTGTGTGTGTATGTGTAAGTCTTTGTTTGCTGTTCTTGTTGGCATTCAACCCAGAAATTTAAGTATTACTACTTTGGGATTTTTTGGCTTTTGAAATGAGTACTCTGTGACAGACTGGTCAGTTCAGTCTTTTCCTAAGCCCAGTTAGCTCAATTGTTTGCTCTCCATTCTCTCAAATGGCCCAAGTGTTTGTTCAATCAGTTTAGCTGAAGGAGCCAGCCTTCTGACCTTCTGGTCAAGCTGACCCTCTTGCAAGTACTTCTTTCCTGGCATGAAATATTCACGTTTATAATCTTTTCCTACATCTTGGCGCCTCTCCTAGTCAACCTGTTTATCAATTTGGCAGGTTCAGAGCCTGTTCTCTTCAGCCTCGGCCACCTCCCCCTCCCTCTGCTCATGACGTCATGTAAACTTCCTGGAGTCTGATGACTGGGTTCCAAGAGAGGTTTTCATCGACTTTAGAGGCAACACACTGGCCTAGAATGTGGGAGAGAGACGCCAGTCATGGCCGGATAATTGCTGAACAGCTGTGCCATGCCCTTTAGAGAAACCAGATTGCTGAATAAAAAGGTGTGTGTGTGTGTGTGTGTGTGTGTGTGTGTGTGTGTGTGTGTGTGTGTATACACACTTTTTTTTCCTTTTTCTTTTAACAAGTACATGACTATGGCCATAACAGAACAAGATAGTTGTACTGATTTAAACATGCTTAGTAGCAGCATCAAAATTAAAAATGCTTTTACAGTGAGCTGAGGTGTTTTGACATGAAGAATCAGGTGGACTCCACTTAAGCCTGTCTATTTACAGCTGTAGCCTCTTATTCTTATTCTTCCTTCAGTTCCTTGATGGTGTTGGCAGTTTCTGAGATAGTCACTCTCTCTCTCCCTCCTCCTCTTCTTTCTCCTCTTCCTTTTCTATCTCCCTGTCTTTCTATCTCTTTCACTCTGTCTCTCTCTCTCTCTCCCCCTCCTCCTCTTCTAAATTTACTTTTTTCAGTCTCTTCTCTCTCTGACTCTCTCCTCTCTCTTTTTCGTTCTTTCTCATCATATCAGCAACCTGTAACCTAAACTTTAGTGTCCACCTCAGCTGTTCTGTTGGGGAAATCCAGCAGCTGCTGCTTAATACCACAGGCAACTTGTAGCTCACTCTGAGTTTCTAGCAATAGGATTAATCTACTGATCTCGCACTGCAAGTTCAAGCTGTCTACACTTTCTCTGCACCGTAGTGTATGGGGAAGGGGGGTGTCCAGCCTGAAATGTAGTGCTGAATTTGAATAGGATTCCCAAAATGTCATTTTCTTGTAGTAATCAAAAAGCCTATAGAAAAAAAGTACAAATTTTTTAATAGAAGTTAGGAGATATAATAGGGAAATGATTTGTGGAAACAATTTTCTGAAAGAAATGCTAAATATAAAAGGTATCTCTGAATCCAGGCCTTAAAAAAAATCCCCACTATGAGATTCCTCTAAAAATTGTGTTTCTAAACAAATCTGGCCATTGGATGTGGTTTTGGTGGTAGAGGTTGGAAAAGCAAGGGACGACAGGCTTCGGGAGGGGTGATTGATCTAAAAATATAGTCCTGACAGCTTTTTTTGCAGCAAGCAATTCAGTGGAAAAAACCAAGTACTGTAATTTTTTTTGAAGCAAATCTTTATAATTCTACATGCATGGAGTTCACAGCTAACAATTCTTGGAGGTCAGTATTCAGGACAGTAGCTTGCTGGTGTTAAAGTTCACAATTATCAGTCCATATATTTTACAGTAGACAGAACTGAAATTTGATTTTTAACCAGTCATGTATATCTTTTTTTTTTCTGTTTGCTTATCAAGTGTCAGATGATGTTCACAGATCTCAGGGTCATCCCCTACATTGCAGATGACAGGAAAAAAAAACTCAGGCAGCTTAATGCTACCAAACTAGGGGTGTGTCCATGCTCGTTTCTCTCTCAAGAATGATAAACTCAATGGGGTTGTCTATTTTTAACCTCCTGTTCTTTCCTTTTGGCAGACTAATCAGTGTTAGCTGAGATCTTTCCCTGAATGAATCCAAGTAACCCTGTTTGCTGCCTTCTGAAATGACTAGGAGAAACACATCTGTACAGAGGCTGCCTTAAAGAATAAACTGTGGTTCGAAAGTATCATGTCCAGCCAAGAGAGTTCTGGGGCACTACCTTCTGTAACAACAGTCAGCTCTGTCGCTGTGCAGGCGGGGGACTCCAGGATTGTTATAGCTATCTTGAAGGTAAGCTGACAGTTCTCTCACTCACTCTCAGTCTTCTCTCTTCACTCCTTGGTTTGGGGCTTGCTTAACTACTGGCTGATACATACCCACTCAATATTCCACGTGGAGCTGCAGTTTATAAGTATAGAGGGAAAAAAATAATGTGGTCAATTCATCTTCCTGCTTTGTAACTAAGTGTAAACTAGCAAATTCAAGACAATTTATCAGTCCATTGTTCTTTCCTGACATAAAAAGAAGGAAAGGAAAGGAAAGGATTTTCAATCAGAAGACTAAACAAAAAATAGTATCTATTTGTTAGATTTCCCAAATTTTGTTAGATCTCCAAAGCCGACCAAAGAGGGAAGGAAACCTGATGTCTGGACAGAAGGAAAGAGATCTGTGATCATGCTTATGATTTTGTGGAGGACAGGTTGTAGGATATGGGGAGGAAGCTTAAAATCTAAGGAATCAAGGTTTATTTTATTTTATTTTATTATGAGGGAGAACAGGAAGCAGCTTTTGTGAGGATTCCACACCCTGACTGTGCCAGCCTCTCTTTATCTGACCAGATAAGAGAAGTTTTCAATTCTAATCACAATGTTGACAAAACAAAGAAATACTACCAAGACACCACTACCTCATTGTTCCATAATGATGGCAAATTGGAGACTACTCTAGGCTTCAACCCTTATTGACTTGATCTCCAACAGACTCTTTTAAATGGACAATATTGCTTCAGGCTGAACAAGGCATCTTACATGGAAATGAAATCACTCATTCCCTTTGAAAATGTGTAGCAAAGATTTCAAAATCTGGTGCTTGGTTTTAGGTAGTTCACCACCTAAAGACTTTACTGTTTAATGAAGGGAAAAGTCAAAAACAAGGCAGCATTTCCCAGCCAATTTCCATTCTGTATCCTAATAGGTTTGATTGACTAGCTTTCCTCCTGGTCTTTTGATGAATGCCAGACAATATGTTCCATCGCACTGAACTTTGTTGCTGTTTATGTAACAATAATATGCAGATTAATGGAGGAGAAACTGTTTCAACATGAAAAGTATTTCTACCGAGGTTATTCCCTGACATAGTTACTATATGCTTGGTCTCTGAAAACACAGGACCGTGTCTTATCTCCAGTACCTGAGATTCTGTCTCAGGACCATAAGATGAAAAAAGAAAGAAGCCTGATGCTGAAGTAGCAAGATTTTATGATGTGTATATGACTTGATGTTGCTTTGAGCATCCTATAAATTCACCAGTTGGGGAATAGGGAGATAGGCAAAGAAAAACATTTTTAATCGTTACCTTTTCACCAGCTACCAATATCCCCAAATACATAGCATCCTCAGAGAAGACAGGAACGCCAATCAAGGAATATGTTCCAAGAAATCACACGCTCATTCTTTTACAGAGTGGAAACTTTCAAATTACATTCTATCTATGAAAATAAGATTTTTTTCTGGAACTGTGTCTAGGTTTTCTTTGCCATAAATATTTATAGAATCAAATTGAATCAAATTGACCTTAGCATCACCTTCACATCAAACAGATCTCTTGCTACTCTTTGAATATTTTTGAGAGGAGGGAAACCAAATTCAGGAAGCCCTGTGAAAAAAAAAGGTGTATGTGTTTCTTAATGCTTTCTAGTGTTCTAATTACATTCTGGAAAAGAAATATTTCTATTATGTTATTATATGTAAATTATTATTAGTTATATTATTATATAAATATATGCTATGTTAACTAAGTATTGTTTTGTAATATATCAAGTATAATTGCATGTTATATTATTGTATTAATTATATGCCCCTCTAAAACCCCACATTTCAACCCCCCCATTTCTCTTTAGAAATTTATTATGCATGTCCACCTGCTTCTGGGTTGCTGTTTTGTTTTCTCAGTTGTTGATTCTTTAAAAAGTGATTCCTTTAAGGAAAGAGAATGAGGGGACAAAGGAGGGAGGTCAGGGAAATGGTTTGAAGCATAGAGCAGCTGGACAGCATTCACATGGCAGGTGTGATGGATGCTTCATTCTGTTGATTTAGCAAACATATATTGAATACTCCACAACAAAAACTGGGAAGATGGTGTTTCCCTTTAGAGTAAAAGTAAAATTAGTAGATTCAGTCCCTTTTTGTTTCATTCTCAGTCATAGTTTAGCAGTTAAGGTAAAAGGTAAAGATAATGGAACATGACCTCAGTTACACTGAACAAAACTTTCTCATATGTCCCTTTTTTTGATACTACTTATCCAGGTGTTCTACCGCCTCTATTTCAAAGAACACTTAGCTTGACCAATGACTGGGATGTTTGGTTGTACGGAAGGAGTCTATGATTATTTAATACTGATTAAAGGGGAAACAACATGATGTATTGAATAAATCCCCATTTTGTAGATGTTGGCATTTCCACAGGCAGACTAAAGAATCTCTGGGAAAAACAGTTTTACTCAAGAAATGAATAAAGATCAGAATAAATTTAAAAATTCTGTGGACAAGAAGTTACACTGGGAAAAGTTTGATGTGAAAAGTGAAGGAACCTAAGATTGAAGATGAACCTAAGATTCTATTCATGAGATATTTCTATCACTGCCTTCTGCATACCTGCTTAGGATAAAAATAGAAGCAGAAAATTCTCAAGGTACTTAAACTCTGATAATATAATCAAGATAAAAGGAAAGAATAAAAATATAGCAAAATACAAACTGCATGCTCAGTAAGGAAATGATTAGCAATCTCTGAGAAGATGCTTTAAGTTAATGACAGGAAAGTGGAAGCATTCTAGAATAGGGTGTCTGATGTTTCTTGAAATTTTGCTTTGAGTTTGAATGTGAGTGGGAGAAAATTAGAGAAGGTGAGAGGTCTAATAGGCAGATAAAAATATAAAGTCTTGTTCAGAGAAATCCATTCTAAGAAAATTTCCTAAGGGTACTCATGAAGAAGGCAGGTAGTACAGTGGAAAGAGTGCTAGGTTTGGAATCAGGAAGACTCATCATCTTGAGCTCAAATTTGGCCTCAGACACTTATTAGTTGTGGAATACTGGGAAAACCCTGTTTGCCTCAGTTTCCTCATCTGTAAAATGTGCTGGAGGAGGAAATGGCAAACTACTCCAGTACCTTTTCCAAGAAAACCTCAGATGGGATCACAAAGAGTCAAACTAACTAAAAGTGACTAAACAAAAGACAATCCTTTAGACAAACTTTCTTTGGTCCTTTCATATGCAGTTTGTTCAGAAGTTGCCTTGCTTTTTTGCTCTCCAGTTTATTCATGGTTGAAATTCATGCTTTCTCAAATAGATGATAAACTTCTCAAGGGGAGGAACTAAAGGTCTGGAGTCAGGAAGACCTGACTTTCAATTTGCTTTCAGACACTTTCCAGTTGTGTGATCCTAGGCAGGTCAATTGGATAACCTCAGTCTCCTCAACTGTAAAATGAGGATAATAATTACATCTACCTCCTAGGATTGTTGTGAGGATCAAATGAAATGATAATTGTAAATGGTAAATTGCTTAGCACAGAGCCTGGCCCATAGCAAGCTCTTAATAAATGCTTGTTCCCTGCCATCCCTTATTATGCATTGCCCAGTCACACAGTTATGAATCAATTAAGGGAATAATTGAAGATCAAAAATACTTATGAAAACCCAAGGCTTTTGCTCAACATTATGAGGGAAGTGGTACAACTCCTTATTTGGGATTATCTAGGCAATTGTTTGAATTTTAAATTTCCAGCAATTATGTTGGACTCATATAGCTCAATACAGGTGTTCTTTACTTTTCATAATAATATATGATCAGAAAAAGTTGATTATAAGATGAATTTTTGGTCAATTGAAACCTGTGTCCCCTTTTCTGTAAACTGAGGGAAAGAGACAAGATGATTTCCAAGGTTTCTTTCAGCTCTAACTCTATGATCTCATCTTAATTGAACTAGGAAAGATATATATATACTTAGAAGGCTTATTTATGGGAGAAGCCTTAATCTTTTGCTTTTTTAGCAAGTAATGACTATCTCCTCTCATTTGTTAGGCTTTATTTTTTTTGGCATGTTAGTTACTCTTAAATAGATGGTCATGTG
Organism: Macrotis lagotis; assembly: GCF_037893015.1. NCBI lineage: Eukaryota > Metazoa > Chordata > Mammalia > Peramelemorphia > Peramelidae > Macrotis > Macrotis lagotis. The sequence continues at coordinate 682,203,083 of NC_133658.1, forward strand.
ATAGAACAGAGGCAATCATCTACTTTCATCTAAGTTGGGTTTCAAAATTTGAGCTTCCTAACCATTCTGGATGGTCGACATTACAGGTAGAATTGTCTCCAATTTACAAATGAGAAAACTAGAGTTTAGCGAGGTAAAATGATCTGCCCATGGCAACAATTACTACCCAAGCATTAATACCCAAGTCTCCCTAACTCCAAACCTAGCGACTCCTTTACTAGACCAACTCATTGTGAGCTAGTTGAGTGTCCTTAAGCAAGTAACTGCTCTTGGCTTCATTCTCCAGTTTGTAAAATTGTAAAATTATTGTAATAATAATAAGGATAAGATGATTTCTAAAGTTCCTTGCAGTATTAACCTAAGATTCCAAAGCCAAAATTAATCTTCTTAATGTCAATTCAAAATAAGAAAGAAAGAAATGTGAGGGGAAGAGAGGGAAAAATAGGTAAGACCTAAAAGTAACTTTGGTTTTGTTTTCATTTACAGAGTGGAAAATGGGTTCAACTCCAGTTGGCTGAATCCCATCCTAACCTTCTGGAAATTGGTAGCAGCCAAGATGAGACCAAGAAACTACTTGAGGATCATGAATTCCTCCTGGCTAAACTCAAGGTAATGAGTGGTATAGCAGCAGACAATCAAAGAAGAGCAGAGAGGTGGAATTTAAACATATGGTTGCTCCATTAACTCCCTTGCCATGTTCTTCTTTTCCACTTCCAAGTCATGGTTCAGAGATCATTTTAATGTGACCTAAGAAAAGCAGGCTGAGAAATGCTAAGGTTGGCTTACTAGTAAACTCCAGGATTCAGAAAACATATAAAATATTTTCAACCTTTATAGAAATAATGTGACAGAAAATATAACACTTTGCCTGTGGAGAAATAGGTAATTAGTTTCTGGCAGCATCAGTGAAAATATTCTATCATTTTTTTATCTCATGCATTACTATCAGGTCACAACAACCACCACCTAAAAACCTACAGCAGACCTAAATCTATCATGGGAAACAGTATCTGCTTTGTTAGGGAATTTCAGGGATTTTATTTTTTTCTTATATATTAAAAAACTCGTGATTTTTCTAGTACAGATGCAAGTGGAAAATTAATAAAGTATATAATAAAACTTAGCTTGCTTTTCTAGGATGTTTGCTTTTAATTTTGTTGTGGTTATATTGAAAAGGATTTAAAATAACAAGTAAAGATAGTTTGAATATTCTAAAAGTGATGATAATATTTAATAAATGAAAGTCATCCTTAAAAGCAGAGAACTTTGTGGGTTTAAGAGAGACTTGATTTTTTCCCATCAAATTTCTGGTTCTTTTAGATTCTGCTATAAGAGGCTCTAGTTGCTAATAGTGACAAGGAATGCTTGTCTTTCTATTTTAAAACTTAAATGATTTGTAAATATCTGTATCTGGCATAAATTAAGAGCAATATCTCTATCTATCTATCATCTGTTTGTTATCTGAGGGTGGGATTAATTCAGGAAAGAATGCCTTACCTAGCTGCTTTTTTTTTTTTAAGGTTTTTGTAAGGCAAATGGGGTTAAGTGGCTTGCCCAAGGCCACACATCTAGGTAATTATTAAGTGTCTGAGACCGGATTTGAACTCAGGTACTCCTCACTCCAGGGCGGTGCTCTATCCACTGCACTACCTAGCCACCCCCAAGTAGCTGCTTTTCAACTAGGAATGTGTTTATGAGTGTTTAACAATCAGCAATCTTGGGGAAAATCCCTCTTCCAACATTTTGCTCACAAAATACTTTTAAATTTAATCTGCCTTATTAGCATTTTCTTCATCACTTTCCTACATCTAGACAATCACCAAAATAATTATAATAGACCAAGTCTCAATTTGTAGCATTTTCCAAGATGTAAATGCTCACTCTGAATAGTTAACAATTGACACTCCTCAGTGTAAGCTGGTTCCAGCATAACTCTGTAAATTTAAATTCAGAAATTCCCATAACCATTCTGGTTTCGATGTTCCTGGTTCACAAAAAAAAAAAAAACCAAACTTAGGATCTTTCAATGTAAGTCATTTGTGTCATTTCAAATGCTACTGTGATCTAGAAAGAACCTTGAACTGCCTAACGATCCCCACTGGTGTTACTCACCTAACTCAGTGCTGGTCCCCCACCTGTAAAATGGTTTAGTAGGTCAGGACCTGACCTAAACTGATATTGTTCAGGCATTCATGTCCCTGGGGTCCAAGTCTGTGTCTGTGGCCACAAGCCTTTGAGATGGGGGCATAGCCTGAAGTCTCTCTCTTTTATTCTTGTAGCATGAAGACATTTCTGGATCTTGGTAATGAAGTACCAAAGTTGAAATATCAGAGGTCACTAGATGTAACCCCAGGCTAAAAGCTTTATCAGTAGGTCTTCCTGTTCAACATCCTTCCCTCCCCATCTCCCTTGGTTTTAGAATTATCTATTAACACTTTCTCCTAGTTCTCAACCTTGTTTCACTCTAACCCCCCTCCTTTTTTCACTACTATCACCTGATATGTTACAGAAAAGGAGTATTCTATCTCCTCAATATGAGGAGCTTACCTGATCTATAAATTCTTTTCAGGATCTAGAATTCTATGATCATGACTACCCTGGCAAGGGCAGAGCTATAGGAAAATAAGGAGACTGGCAATTTTTTTCAGATTTTTGCAAGGCAAATGGGGTTAAGTGGCTTGCCCAAGGCCACAGGGCTAGGTAATTATTAAGTGTCTGAGGCCAGATTTGAACTCAGGTACTCCTGACTCCATGACTGGTGCTCTATCCACTGTACCACCTAGCTTCCGGACAATTTTTTTTTTAATTTGGTTAGGTCATTACACTGATGGAGCAAATCTAAGGGATGAGAGCCCAGGATAATGCCTTGGTTCCCATAGTAATTGGACTTGCATTGGATGCAAAGGAGTCTGAGAAGGAACATTCAAACTGATTGAATGATAAGGGCTGTGAAAACTTTGAGAGAAAATAATATGCAGAAGGAAAGTTATTGAAGGAGGGAAACAAGTCTTTATTAAGTGCCTACCATTTGTCATAGTGCATAGAAGTGATGCCATAGTGCATGGAATATGAAGCTTGGGGTCAGAAGGACTCATCATCTTGAGTTCTAATCTGACCCCAGACTTAATAGCTGTGAGGCCCTGACAAATCATTTAGACCTATTTGTCTCAGTTTTCTCATCTGCAAACTGAGCTAGAGAAGGAAATGGTAGACCACTCCCATATCTCTGCTAAGAAGACCCTCCAATGAGGGTCACAAAGAATCAATACTGAAACAATTATATTTTAGGTTTAAATATTATCTCATTTGAACCTTATAACAACCTGGGAAGTAGCTATTATTATCCTTATTTTACAATTGAGAAAACTGAGGCTGACAAAGATTAAGTGACTGGCTCAGAGTTACACAGCCAGTAAGTCTGAGATGATTTATGTCTGAGATTTAAACTCAGACCTTCCTTATTCGAGGCTCAGGGTTCTATCCACTGGCCCATATTTGACAACTTCAAGTCCATAGTGGATAAGAATAAGGATTAAGGGAAAACAATCAGAATTTGCATTTAAAAGACCATTGTTTTTTGTGCAAGAAATAGCAAATGGACCAGTGGAGCTGGATTATAGAATGTGTAGAGGAGAAGAAATTATAAGAAACCAAGAAAAATGTAAGAAGGAAAGATTGTGCCAGAGAGAAGACTTTATATTTGAATCTAGAGGTAGAAGGGAGGATGAGTATTGAGCAGAAGAATGGCATGGTCAGATATGTGCTTTAGTAAAATCATTTTGGTGACCAAGTGTAGGAGGTGCATTGACCGGAAGTAGATGTGAAAAGGCAAACAGTTGGATATTTCAATGCTACTGGAGAAAAAGGTGATAAAAGCCTGAACTAAGGTGTTGGTTGTTGAAATGGGGATAAGGAAACAAATAGGAAAGCTATGAAGGTAGGCACATTCAAGATTTTGCAATAGATTAGTTGAATTATGTAAGGTAAATGAGAGTGAGTAATTCAGGATAATGAGGTTGGCAACTGTAACTGACTGGGAGATGGTGATATCCCTTAATAATAACAGAGAAGTTTGGAAGAGGGAAGCATTTGAGGAGAAAGATAATGAATTCAGTTTTGAACATACTGAACTTGTGATACTTATGGGACATCTCTTTCAAGATATTAAGTAGGCCCTTGGTGATGACTGATAGGAGTTCTATAAATCTATAGATCTGAGAGAGGAGATGATAATTGTATCTATATGAGATGATGATATCACCAAGTGAGATAATATAGAGGGGGAAGAGATGAGGGATGAGAACAGAGCTTTGGGGGACATGCATAGTTAATGGAAATGTCCATTATGGGTAGATGAAGATTTAAAAAAGGAAAATAGATAAAGATTTACAAAAGAAAAATGATAAAAAGCCATTGATTTGGCACTTAATAGATCACTAATAACTGGATAGAACAATTGAATAATGAAATCAGAAGCCACACTGCTGAGGGTTTAGATTGGGTTACATGGAATCCATGATTCCCTGTATGCATTTAGAACCAGAGTAAAATGGAATTGGGAAATATTTATCAAAATAAATAAAAATACTATAAAAATAGATAACATTAATACATTACTTTCTTTGACAGCAAGCTACCCCCAGGAATCCTTATGTAAAGATTGTTGCTATTTGAGTTTGGTATCCTTGGTTTAGAAGATAGTAAGAAAAGAGAAGTGGAAGCTTGAATAAAATATAGATGGATTTTTCAGAGAGTTAGTAGAGTAGGGTAAAAGGATGATAGGCATTAGGGATGGTAGAGGGTAGTTTGCTTCTGATTTCAATAGGTCATTTAAATCCTGCTTGTTTCAAGTTTTCTTCTTGAAAAATGATAATAAAAATGCCACTTCAAGACAATAGTGTAAGGATAAATGTGAAAGTGTCATACTATTCAATGGGAAAAGTAGATATTAGTGTTATATTGATAGCAAATTTCTAAGTCATCTCAGTGATGAATTTGACAGCTTTAAAAAAATCCCAAATCCAAATAAAAGTATAAACTAAGAGAAAGAAACTGAAAACAGAATTTTTAAGAACTTTGATTTCATTGGTATAGAAAACTTGCTGCTAAGGAAAGGCCCTCTCTCTATATAGGTCATTGCTATCTTCACTGTAGTTTATAATTCTATTCTGGAATACTGAGAGGTTAAGCAATTTTCCTGGGATGGATCTGTGTCAGAGACAGGATTTGAATTCAGATCTTTCTCCTGCCTTCAAGGCCAGTTTCCTTTCTACCTTTTCATCTGTCTCCACACTCACATTATTTGTGATATGGGACAGCTAGGTGGCGAAGTGGATAGAGCACGGACCCTGGAGTCAGGAGGGTCTGAGTTTAAATCTGACCTCAGACACTTAATAATTACCTAGCTGTGTAGCTTTGGGCAAGCCACTTAACTCCATTGCCTTGCAAAAACCTAAAAAAATTTATTTGTGATAGAAAAGAAGAAATAGGGGGAGGGGAGTTGATAAAAATAAGATAAGCCAAGCAAAAAAAAAAATGACCTCAGTCAATAAGAAACAACTTGAGATCAAACTGATCCAGATAGGTTCTCTGCAGCTTTTAGCATCATACCTGACTCATGTGGTTACTTAATAGATGGATTATTCCCTTAGGTCTATGGATTCCACCTAGATAAGACTCTCTTTTTTTTTAAATGACACCATTTTTAAAAATTATTTTTACACTATTTTTTAATTATTTAGCATTTTATTTTCCCCAATTATATATAAAAATGATTTTTAACATTCAGGTTTAAAAATTTTGTGTTCTAAATTCTCTCTCCCTGTCCCCCCCTTCATTGAGAAGGCAAGCAACTTGATAAAAGTAATACATATGAAGTCATCCAAAGCATATTTCCATATTAGTCATCTTGTGAAGGCAAACACACAGCAAAATAAACAAGCATATATAAATAAATAAATGGATGAAGAAAAAAATATGTTTTGGTCTGCATTCAGACTCCATCAGTTTTTTCTCTGGAGATGGATAGCATTTTTTCATTATTAAATTCTAAGGAATCACAGCACTATTTTGAATAACAAAAATTGCAAAATTCCATCAAGTGATTCAATTTCAATAAGCATTGAGTAAAGGTTCTTTGTATTCAAAGTGCTCTACTAGGCCATGGGGTTACAAAGACACAAAACTGGAAATAGTGCCTACTCTCAGGACATTTTTAATACACTAACTTTGAGATATTCTATATTTGCAAGAAAATATTATTTTCTAGAATATCTCAACATTTATAAGAGCAAAGATCTGAAGAGCAAAGGGACTTTAGAGATCAGTCAAAGTATTTCCTTTTACAAATAAGGAAACAGGTTCAGAGAAAAAGTAATTTGTCCAAAATCAAAATCACACATGTAAGTAAACATGCATTGTTGCTATCCAAAGACATCATGAAGGTAAGGGCAGAGGAACTCTATTAGCCACCATGACACCATCATTGTGCTTAGGGGCCCCCAAGATACTTGGCAGAATTGACTCCTGGTACTTGTCTGTTACTAACATTAATATTGTGATTCTTTGGGTCTCACCAGGTCTCTGGCATAATTAAGGTTTATTTTAGTCCTTTTGTTACTGATTTAGCTTGGAATGTAATATAAATAGTCTGAATACGCTAACAGCAAAGCTAAGTGACCCAAGAGTCTTTTGATTTTAAGTGTCCTGATAAAAGTTGCCAGTTTTAAAGAGAGATATTTTTTGATGTAGGTAATCTGAAGTCCTTATCATATACAAATAATGCAAAGCTACATGGTTTAGATTATATCTTTTAATTTTGTTATTGATATGGTCAATTATACTGATTATTTTCCTAATATTGAACCATCCCTGGTTCACCCTACCTGATCATAGTGTATCATCCTAGTGATAAGTTGCTATGATCTCTTTGCTAATGTTTTATTTAAAATTTTAGATTATATCTTTATTGTATATTAAAGGATCTCTTTGGTTGTGTTTATTTCTAATATGACAGAAACCCTTTGTAATGAATGCTGAACTGGACTAATGTTCATTTGTTAGTTTTTACATTTAAAGTTTTGACCCACAGATTATTATAATGCTTCATGGAATATGATCTATTGGCATCTGATTAATAATAATCTGTAATTTAAGGTTCTGGTTGGAAAAAAATGTCACTTTGTTTCTCATTTATTACACCAATAGCAATTGTTAGGATAAAACACTGGCGCAATAGAGTGGACAGGCCGTTAGGCGATGGAATGCCAGCTTGGAGTCAGAATGACTCATCTTCCTGGCCTCAATCATGTACTAGCTGTGTGACCCTGGGCATGTCACTGGACACTATTTGCCTCATTTTCCTCATCTATAAAATGAGCTGGAGAAGGAAATGGCAAACTACTCTAAGTATCTTTGCCAAGAAAACCCCATATGGAGTCATGAAGAGTCAGCTTTGGCTGAACAACAAACTTGATTGGTTCTTATCCTGTGTGATCAAAGAAGACCAAAACAACATCACTAAGTTTGAGCCAAATCATAGTATGTCCGACTGTGGCTGATCAAATCAATACAAGCTCAGAATGCTCTACCACAGGCAGAAATACTCTATGTGTATACCTAGGGTGCTTACTCTAAACTAATGTATGTCACATTTCTTTTAAGCTGCTTCAGTTCTGCCTTCCTCATAGAGTGCAGCACCCTCACTGTTGAGGGCATCCCATGCTGGGCACTCCTATGCCAGTGTCTTCCATACTGCATAATCAATTCTAAAGTTCTTCAATGAGACCTTTAGATTGTCCCAGTATTGCTTCTCCTGACCCTGCCTTGTGAGCACTTGCCCTCTGTTAGTTTTCCATAAAATAGTTTTTTTTGGCAAGTGTATGCCTGACATTCTAACAACATGTCTAGCCCATCGTAGTTGTACTCTAATAGCTGATATGTGTTTGCTGCCCGACAACTCCAGGAAAAATGCCAGAAACAGAACAGAGGTCTGTGTACAACATTTGTAGATCTGACCAAGATCTTTGATACCATCAGTCGTGAGGCTTGTGGAAAATTATGTCAAAATTTGGTTGCCTGGAAAAGTTCATCAATAGTGTACATTAATTCCATGAAGTCATGCATATCCAGGTTCAGGATAGTGGACGATGCTTTCAAAATTTCCCAATCACCAATGGAATGAAACAATTTATATGTCCTTGCTCCCATACTTTTTAACATGATGTTTTCAACCATGTTATCAAATGCCTTCACTGAGGATGAATATGGCCTCAAGGTCAGGCATGACACTGATGGCAAATTCTTCAATTTGAAAAGGCTACAAGCAAAAACAAAGTAGAGGGATTGTTGGTGCTTAATGGTTGTGCTCTCAATACAGCCCCTGAAACTGAGATGCAGCAAAGTATGCATCAATACAGCCCCTGAAACTGAGATGCAGAAAAGTATGCATCGATTCTCTGCTGCTTGTGCTCATTTTGATCTAACAATTAACACCAAGAAAACTCAGGTGCTCCATCAGCCAGCACCACACCATCCATAAGTGGAACTACTGATTGCAACAAATGGAGAAGTTTTGAGTACTGTGAACAAGTTTGTTTACCGTGGCAGTGTCCTTTCTAGGTAGATACTCATTGACAATGAGGTGAACACTCACATTGCCAGAGCTAGCTCAGTATTTGGAAGGCTCCAAAAGAGTGTGGGAGAGAAGACCAAACTGAAGGTCTACAGAGTCCTTGTGCTGACCTCACTGCTATATGCCTGTGACACCTGGACAGTCTATCAGCACCATGTCAGGAAATAGAATTACTTCCGTTTAAATTGTCTTAGGAAGATTCTGAAGATCACTTGGCAGGAGGAGATACCAGACACTGAGGTCCTTTCTTGAGCTAAACTGCCTAGTATTTCAACATTACTACTTAGAGTGCAACTATGACACTGTTATATTGTTCTTTCCCATACTTTCTTTTGGAGCCTCCCAAATACTGAACTAGCTCTGACAATGTATATATCAATCTCGTTGTCCATGTACCTTGTTGTACAATGTATCTTGACACTGCCAAGATAAGTGAATTTATCCAAACTTCTCTATTTGTTGTAATCGATGGTTCCGCATATGGATGGTGTGGTGCTGGCTGATGAGAACTGTGTTAATTGTTAGACTAAAATGAGCACAAACAGCAGAGAATTGATCCATAATTTGCTGCATCTCAGCTTCAGAGACTGCACTGAATGCACAATCATCTGCAAACAAGATCATGCACCAACACATGAATACAACTAAAAAATGAAGATGAATATGTAGAGTATGAAGGTCCTAAGTGTGAACTAAGTGGACCAGACCAGTGAAAACAACTTGGCATCAAAAAGAATTTATATTGAATAAGAATAAGTTCTCCTTTCTAGCAGTTTAGAGATAATCTGCAAATGGGCCTATACAGTCTTTTTCAACTTTTTTTTTTTCCTATCGTGGATCCCTCTGGTAATCTCGGGAAGTCTATTGACTTTATGTTCTCAAGACAACATTTTTAAATGTATAAAATAAAATACACAGGGTAATAAAGGAAACCAATTATATTGAAATAGTTATCAAAATCTTTTTAAAAACTGAAATAATGGATCCTAGATTAATAATCCCAGAAAAAAGCCTAATTAGGTTATTTCCTTTATTTAGATAAGATGTTCTTAACCTTATTGTGTAATGAACTCCTTTAGCAGTCTGGTAACACCTATGGACCTCTTTTCAGAATAAATAAATAGGATTTCACAGGAAACCAAAGGATAGTGAAAGTAAAGATGTGGTTTTCCCTATCTTGAACCTCAGGTTAAAAATCCCTCATTTAGATTGTCCTTTGATATGCAAAGACACAGAAAGCTTCATTATTCTCTAGGCAACCATCACAATAAGGTGGTTCTGCAAATTTATGGTTAATACTTGGTTAAACAGATGTTGATAGTTCTGCTGACTGGCTTCAGATAGTAGCCAAGATAATAGGTGACAATGAGAGAGATCCTTTTATTCACTGGTTTTTCTTTCCAGTCTTCTGCAAACGTCCTGTCTCTTAGAGATCCTCAAGACAGCAGAATGTCATGGTTAATTTCAACTTCTCTTTGACAATAAATGGTGAGAAAATGCCCAGACCCTTTTACCCAGGACATATGCCCTGTGAATGTCAAAAATAAAAGGAAGTTTTGTTCCATACACAACCCACTGAAATATTCACAGCAGCACTTTTTGTGATAGTAGAAAGCCAGAAAGAAAGTAGAAGTCCATTGCCTGAAGAATGGCTAAGCACACTGTTGATAAGTGATAGATGGCTCTGCTGGCTGCCAAAGCCAAGAGAACAGGTGAAATGTTTTGTGAGTAATTGTACCCTGTCAGTCAAGCAAGTCAAGAAGCAACTTTTGTTAAGGGCTTACCATGTGCCAGGTCCTTTGCCAAGGGATGCAAAAAGTGGGATAAAATAGTCCTTGCCCTCAAGGAGTTTATGTTCTAGTTGAGGAAATGTGAAAAATAAGTACATACAAGATGCATACAGGTAGATGGAAAGTGTGTCAACAGATGCAATGTTTAGGTAAAGTAAGAAAAGACAATTCCAATTGCCATCTGTTGGTTGATTTGTAAATATGTTGCTTTTGAATATAATTTAGTAATGGAGAGGCGAACTAATCCAAGTCAGTGGTGGGTAGAAAAGGGTATAGCTATAGCTTTGTGGATCATTTGGAATTTTACCCTTTGTTAGGCACCTTTCCCAGGGAATGAAGTCAATTAGCCTGAACATGGAGTCTGAGGATGCCATGGTAATTTGGATATAACCAAGGCAGCATGTCTGTGAAGACTAGTTTAGATATCACCTGGCTTCCATAGAACTGTGTTTCAGAGCCCCAGGCCTTTCATTTATGGGCTGGGAGTGCATTGAGGGTGGAAGGAGTGACTATACTAGCAGGAAATCAGGTTCTTGAGAGAAAGCTAATGATAAATGGCAAAATTAATGGCTCTAAGCTTTTATTTCCCCAAGTCCACCTTGTGAGAGAGGTGCTACAGAGCAACACAATAGCCAAAGGCAGGCAGCAAGAGTAGAGGGAGAATGAGTTTCAAATAATCCTCCAGTGTGTTACTGGCTCCTGAATGATTAAGAATTCACTGTAGTTCTAAGAACAAAATATTCATGGGTGACTCAAAGGGCAAAGTGGAGACACACAGTGGGTGTAAGGAAGCTGTAGCATATTTATGACTAGTGATGATTTTTGAGAAAGAACTAGTGTAAGAAAAAAAGACATTCAGGAAATGGCTGAATAGAAAATATAGGGGAAACAGGGAGAATGAGAAATAAAAGATGGATAGCCTAAAAACTGCTCCCAGTCAGTCAATAAATATTTATTAAGACCTATTATGGATCAGGCACTATGCTAAGCACTTAACACTTGATCCAAGAAAGGCAAAAGATATGGCAGTTAAGATGGCAACCTTGTATATCTGGATAAGGGGAAGAGTCAATAAGCATGTTTGGAAGAAGGACAGGTTTGGACAGAATAATTTAATAAGATCTTCCATCTGTCCCAGCCCACCTGTGGCTGTGGTTCATCCTGAACCATTCACTCTGCCCTACCCACAGGACAACATGGCAGGTGGGGGCTCTTACCATTCATTAAATCCAGAGAGGACAGAGTCTGGGGCATGTCTGTCATAACCACAAGAGGATCGGAGGAGCAGGGGATGGGTGTGGTGGGGTGTAAAATTTTCCCAGGGGCACATTGCAGCTGCTCTTGTGGTGTACTGGTAGTTAAGTTATGAATGCTCAAAGAGGTCAATTCCTGACTCAGAGATGAGAAAATCGATTACTTCTTCAGGAAAGAGAGGGCTGAAGAGTGGGGAGGGGTGGGAGAATAAGAATAAGGGTAGTTCATTTGGAGAGAAGACATAATTGGTTATATGAGGGAAGATGAGATTTAACCTAAATTTCCACCCTCTGATTGGATGAGCACAACCAATATTTGGGGGGCGGTAGGTCATGGTTCCTTTGGGGAAGTCCCACTTTGAAGACCACTGACCTAGAGAACTTTATCAGATCAAAAAAGATAAAAAAAATGTTATGAAGATAAACTACTCCCAAAAGAATTTTCTTGCCTTCCATGCTAATGGATTCCAGTGATGGTATAATTTTTTTGTTGCTGTTATAAATAAAATTCATCTTGTATTAATATCTAGGTAGACCTGGAATAAGGAAGACCTGAGTTCAAATAGTCTCAGAAACTTACTTTAAGTTGTGTGATCTTGAGTAAGCCACTTAACTTCTGTTTGCCTCAGTTTCTTCATCTAAAAAATGGGTAATGATAATAATATAAGCATCAGAGTTGTGAAGATCAAATGAGATGGTATTTATAAAGTGCTTAACATGGTGCCTGACTCATAGTTGCTGTTGGTCCTTCATTCTCAAAGACGACCATGGCATCAGGGTTGTGATGCCATGACATGCAAGTGCATTGGATTTAAGTCAGGGAGGGCTGTGCAAGTCACCAACCTCACTTTCTCCTTGGAGAGAAAGTGGGTTCAGTGGCCAGTGATGGATCAGGAGGACTGCAGTCTTGGGGAGGCTAGGTGGCATAGTGGATAAAGCACCGGCCCTGGAGTCAGGAGTACCTGGGTTCAAATCAGGTCTCAGACAGTTAATAATTACCTAGCTGTGTGGCCTTGGGCAAGCCACTTAACCCTGTTTGCCTTACAAAAACCCTAAAAAAAATAAAGTCTTTAATGTCTCAGCTTGACTGAGGCAGGGCCCATTCAGTGATTAAGGCTAGGTAAGAAAGAAATAAGGTAGAGTTTGGCCTCTACCTTGGTCCAAAAAAAAAAAAAATCAATCTGGAAGGGACCCTCAGCATTTCTGGCCAAAACAGAAATAATTGCTAGAACAATGACCAAGTGAGACTGACCCATAGTAGGCTCAATAAATAGAGATTCCCTTTCCTCTTTTGAATTCGGCAGAGTAATTTTTTTTTTTTCAAAAGAAAACATGGAATCAGGTACTTGGACGCCTAAGCTAAATATTTTTACCCCTGGGACTACTGGTGAACTGAGTGAATTCTCACTCAGAATGTACTTTTCTAGAGTCTAGAATTTTCTAGAGCCTAGAGCCTGACAATGTATGTTCTCTAGTTTTTGAATGTCTTTATATTTCTATATTTTCTTTATTCCTCTAAAACATATTAATATATTTCAAAAGTTTTATATGGAAGGAACAACAGCACAACCTTGAACATTATGCAATTATAATGATCAAACTTGGTGAGATAAACTATTATTATACTATTATATTAATAATTAATTATTAAATTTGGATCTAGGCTTTTCTCCTCAAGTTTCTTCACTAAAACCCAATTCTTGTTAAAATACAGACTGATTAATGAGCTTATGCTTAGCCCTCTAGGAACATGATCTTCAGTACTGGGAAGGACCCCATCCATCTAGGATAAGGAATTTCTATTTAGACCAGTATAAATAGGATCTAGTCTGGACAAGTTCTTACTGTGTAGGAAAAAAAGTTCATCTTTCCCTTCTCCCTATACCCTTCATTAGGGTGACGCAGCTCATGAAGGAGAACCAACCTGAGTGATCTAGATGGAGATTGAGTCCCCTTCTCACATTTCTGGAGACAGCCAAATCTCATGATCAAACCAAGCTTCCAAGAGGAGCTGATGAGGACTTTTAGCCTACCTCCTCGTTAAATGTCCAGCAATCAGAGTTAGTTTTTACTTGTCAAGGGCCTTCCCTTTCCAAAGAAATTTAAAGTTGGCAGAGTCTCTAATGGGCTGAGAAAAACCACTGACCATAAATTTATTGATTGCTGGCTAACCTAATTAATAAATTGATTAATTACACAGAAACTGTTTTTCTTTCATGAATGGGGTTGAACAAATGTATTTCTTTCACATTTTTTGCAGAGGTAGGGGATATATATGGAATATTATATATAATAGTAGACATTTTTGTTGTATTGGTTGCTTTTACTTAACTGTTTTTTATTTCTTGTTTCTTTTTATTCTTTGTTACAAAAGATGCTTTTTTTTGAGAGAGAGGGATAGGAAGGATATATTCAGAAATAAAAGTGATCTAAGACCAAAAGATAGAATTTCTAAAATAAGTTTTGTTGATTCCTTTTTTTTTGTATCAGCTTATGGAATTGTCCCTCTTCCCTTTAAAATTGAGCTCTTTTTAACAAAGAAAAAGAGTTTAATAAAAACTATGACAATGTAGACAACATTATATCCTAGTAGTCCCTACCTCCCTGTAATAATGAAGATATGTATTTCATTATCTATTCCCTGGGAACATCACTGCTTTTTTTTTTCAGGCACCCAGAGTTTGACTTCTTTTCTACTCTATGATAAAATTCTATTATGTTGATATATCTTCATTTAGTCAGCCATTCCCTAATCAATGGTCAAAATGGTCAAAAGAGAATTGATATTTTTTTCCTTCAATTTATTTGCTTGTTTATTTTTATAAGGATTTATCATCTCTTTTCTAGTCTCTGGACTTTTGGTTTACTGTATGCATTGGCACTGCTCAGAGTTCTGAAATCATTAAAGTGCTTTTTCTTTATATTTTCATTATATGTTTTTATACTAATTCTGTTTACTCTGCATTAGTTCCTAGAGATCTTCCCAATTGTTTTCATTTCTTCATTTCTTATGATTTAATAAAATTCCATAACATTCACATATCATAAATTCTTTAGCCCTAGTCCTTATTAGGTCACACCCCAGAATTTCTCATTTTTGAGTATTAGGAAAAGACCTACTATAAATATTTTTGTTCATATAAGTTCCTTTTCATCTTTATTTGATGTCTTTGGGTTTATGGGTCTAGCAGTGGTACTGCTGGATCAGAGGATATGCAGAATTAAATGACTTTGGGGCATAGTTTCAAATTGCCTTCCAAGATGACTGGACCAATTCACATTTCCACCAAGAGACATTTAATGTGCCTATTTTTCCTGAAGCCCTGCTCACATTTGTCATTTTCCTCTTCTGTTGTCTTTGCCAATCTGGTGGGTGTGAGTTAGAGCCTCAGAGATGAGAACATTGGTTTTTTCCAAAAACTCAGCATTTGCTTTGTATTCACAAATACATGAACCACAACAGGGAAAATACAGCTGCTGACATTGCAAATCCCTTCCTTCCCCTTCTGTCCAAATCACCTGGGCCAGCTTTGTGTCAGCTTTTGATTTTCCTGAATTTCTTGTTCTCTCTCTCTCTTAAAGGTCAGGGAATTGAATAGTGAACTTCTTTTTACCTTGTTTGAAAATGGGAGGCTGTGGCTATTATAAACTAGATTTAAGTGGGCGTGGGGTGGGGAGTTCATCTTGAAGTGGTGGGGATTGGGGAAAAGTGATGGAAGTAGAGTCATATTCTTTCTTTCTGGAATTCTTTCTCACTTAGAACTCTCCTTCCTCCAGATACGCAATACCCAATCATTTGACTTCCCAATGCCCTTTATTTTAACTTCACTTTGCTTAGACCTCTCCATTTTTCTTCTTTTTTTCCCTATCTGGAAAACTTCCCTCCTCAGCTCTGACTGCTGACCTCCCTGATTTCTTTTAAAGTCTCAACTGATTCCCATCTTCTACAAGGACCTTTCCCCAATCCCTCTTAATTCCAAGACCTTCCTTCTGTTACCTAGTTCCTGTTATTTTGTATAAAACCTGAATTGTTAATTTGTTTGCATGTTGATTCCTTCATTAGATTGTAAGCTCTTTGAGAACAGGGACTTTTTCTTTGTTTCTTCCTATCACCAGAGATTAATATAGATACACAATAGATGCCTAATAAATGTTTACCGACTGACTGATTGATAGATTGATCAAATGCATTTGTCTCAGGAGCACTTCCTTTAGGGTTCAGCTTTCTGCTTCTCAGCCTAATACTTATTTTTTAACTCAGTCACTGCTAATAAGAATAATAATAGTTCATGTGTAGTTTAGTGGAAGTGAATTGTAAATTTGGAGTCAGAGAATTTGACTTCAAATATTGACTCTGTTATTTACTGTGTGACCTTGGGCAAAGAAACTCTCTCCTTTGGGTCTTTTTTTAATTTACAAAATGAGAAAATGGGGTTTGATGATCTTTAAGACAAAGTTTAATTTAATTGGTGGGATAGTTGTAAATATTAATGCAATATTGCAGAAGTTATTAGGAAGACTGGGGTTACAATATTTTCTAAGAGGCATAGTAACTATGTGGTCCTGGGCAAGTCAAATAATCTCTTTCATCATCAACTACCTCATTTGCAAAATGAGAATATAAGAGCCCCACAAAGTGAGGGTATTGTCATTACAACAAGTGTAAAGTGCTTGGCAAACCTTAAAATACCACAATATTTTATATAAATGCTACCTATTAAGATTATGATTATAAACGTTTTGACTCACATGACAGAAGTCTCTTTCCTCACAATAATGACTGACTGATTTGGTATTCCAAGTATCATCATGTCATTTTCCCAAGTCCCAATCTCTCAAAGAGATTAAGTGACTTGTCCAGGGTCACAAAGTTGGTAAAATTTCATAGTCTGTACTTGAACCCAAATCTTCTGACTCCAATGTTCTTTCTATATTACACACTATCTAAAGCTTTGATATTAAAAAATGTTATTTCTCTTAGGAAAATTTAAATAGGTTCCCATACCTTAATCAGCCCAAACCAATGTCTTTCCAAATGTAGGGAATTTTTGGCACTATGGCAATGTGAGTGTGGGAAAGGAGAAGGACAAAGTTACTTCAAGATATTTGGACTTGGTCTAGCCTCACTCATCTCATATCAGTCAGTTTTTTCCTAGGGTCATAATTATCCCCATTAACTTCAGGAATACATGGTGGTTTCCTTCAAAGATTCAAGCCCACAAAGGCAGCCATCCAAAATACTAGTTTACAACAGACATCACTTCAAAATCTGTTCCCTGCTTTAATATAATTAAAGCTAAGGAAACAAGAACACCCCAAGTCTGTCCCTTATAACATTCAGTCTATACTGTTCTCCATTTTCAGGGCTTTACTATGAAAAACATTGTTCCAAATTCTTTATTTAAAGTAATGAATAATATGGTTTTAAAAATCATTAACCCCGAAACTCCTTAAATTCTCTATCAGTTTTTGTATGAATGTCATAGAAGAAATGCTTGCATATTTAACTCAAGTGAGAGACCCAGAGTAGCTGATCCAAGATCATATAACTAGATAGTAAGTTTAGAACTGATCTTTTGGCTTCATTTCTTGGGAAGTAAGTTTTTGATAAGAGGAGCTGCCATAGTGATACTTCCATTTTCCAGATGGCCCAGCTTCTATGCAGACTTCATCTATTCCACTGACCTATGGGTACTTTTCTTTCCTGTCCTTTCTCCATATCCTACCACTTTTGTGTGTTGTTTACTTCCTTTAGTATATAAGCTTCTTGAGGGCAGGAATTAACTTTTTTTTTCTTTATTAGAAGGTAGAGGGGAGGCTCATATCATATTTGTAACCTCACACACTGTAATAAATGTCTAAGTCTTGCTCCTCATGGTTTAACTATGTTGTTCAATCATCAAAGAGCATGAAAGTTTGAATTCTGGTTCTGCTTCTTTCCTTTCTGTATGACCTTGACCAACTCACTTCTCTTTGGGCTTCAATTATTTGATTTGTAAAATGAAAGAGTTTGACAAGGATGATTTCAAAAGTCCCTTTCAGTTCTAAAGCCTAAGAAATAAATTTGTTGTAATGGTTTTTCTCATGGGGATAAGGAATGTGGGGGAAAATGAATTGTAATGATTGTTTCTAGGAGCAAATGTTTTTGTTAAGGAGATTCACAAAGCACAATTACTATAGAGCATTAGACAGGGAAAGGACATGTTTTCTTTAGATTAATTTTTTTGCTTGTTACAACATTCATTTTAATGCAATTTGATTTAAATTATATTTTTTTGAAACAAGTAAATTATACTCAACATTTGGAAATGGTGGAAAAAGAAAAACCATTCATCTGATTTAAAAGGACTAAAGGTAGAAGCATGGCAAATGATCTAGTTAAGAGCTCTTGAAACATTCATTAATGATCTGAAATGTAAATTAATTGGTTGAGCATCAAGCATTCATTGCTCCAATATTGCTCAGTAGGTTTCTTATGGATATGGTACTTAATAATGATAATTACATGAAAAGCAGAAAGTTAATTTAGACTTTAACAATAGCTTCTGATGTTCCATTAGAATGCCCTTTATTAATTTTGTTTAATGTTAGTTAACTGATGATTAAGATTTGTATATTTTGGTACTTGGCGGAAGAATACATAAACTAGGAAGTGGATCTGTTTTTGTCATTCCAGGTTTTTATTCAGTCTAATTTAACACACTTTAAAAATAATTGGATGGGGCGGCTAGGTGACATAGTGGATAAAGCACTGGCCTTGGAGTCAGGAGTACCTGGGTTCAAATCCAGTCTCAGACACTTAATAATTACCTAGCTGTGTGGCCTTGGGCAAGCCACTTAACCCCATTTGCCTTGCAAAAAAACCAACCTAAAAATAATTGGTCACTTTATAAATATTTCATTCATGACTTATCTTTTGTTGTTGTTGTTGTGATTTCTCTGTGGTCTTTCACTAGCTCTGTGTAAACTACCAAGGGGAGATGGGGCCAAAGTGGGGTGGAGAGGCTGGAAATGTAAAATGTTATTCTAAAATAGATTGTTTAACAATTTTAGTGTTCTACTCATCTGAGAATTAGTTTTTTACAGTTATACTTTTGTTCCCCTCTCCCTTTCTTGTTTTAAGAGGAGAAAAGTCTAGGTATATACATTTAGGACTAAAAAGGGTCTAGATGTCATCCAGTCCCACCTCATTTTTTTAGATGAGGAAACTGAGTCCTGGAGTATTAAGTGACTTGCTACCTAGCAGAGCTAGGTCTTTTCACTCCGATCTAACAGCTCTCATTCCGTGGTGTCACACTGCCTCTCCTATAGCTGGCTTGTGGTAAGTAGACAAAGGTTTAAACCTATGGGTCAGAACCTTATTTTTAATGACTAAACAGTTTCTTAGGAAAAAGTGATGTATAATGAATCAGATCAGATAGTAAAAATACTCTTTAAGAATTTATTCTGTATAATGCTTTTCTTTGCAGATGGAAAAGCTCTTTACATTAATAATATAATAATTGAACCTCATGGAAACTTTTCTGGGAGGGGGTTGGGAAGTAGATGAAGAGATCAATGTTCCTTAGCATCATTGCATCTTCAGAATCACATCCTAATCAGCTCTTCTGCTACTATAAAGGGGTTGAAAGAGGTCCCCCCCCATGAAATTCCAGGTCCATCTTAGCCACCTCCACAGTAAGACCTCAAACATGGTTTTGATTAAGTCTTTCAGAAAATACATTCATTCAACAAGTACTTGCTTATTTGTTTCCAGATTATACAAAGCCAAGGAATATTCAAAGATAATATTAAGATTTTTAAGATGAAAGGAAAAGGTTTTGCAATGGAGTAGAAGAGGAGAAAGTTGAGGGGGAAGGGTTGAGCCTTTACTCTCATTGGAAGTGGTTCACACTTAATTGGGTATAGAACTCTATCTTACCATAGAGCGAAATAGGAGAAGAAAGGATGGGAGAAAGGGGATGGGGGAGGGGGAGTGTAGACGAGAGAGAAGATTGTGGGATAGGGTAATCAGATATAATACATTTTTGAGGAGGGTCACAGTAAAAGGAGAGAGAGAGAATAGAGTAAATGGGGCTGGGGAGAATGGAATGGAGGAAATACAGTTAGCAGTTGCAACTGTGGGGAAAAAATATTGAAGCAATTTCTCTGATGGACTTATGATAAAGAATGCCATCCATCCCAAAGAAAGAGCTGATGGTGTCTGACTATACAGTAAAGCATACTTTTTTTTTCTCACTTTGTTTTGTAGTTTCTCTTTCTAAGTGGGGGCAATTATGTTTACTTTACAACATGACTATTGTAGTAATGTGTTTCACGGCTACAGTTATTTGACTACACCAAATAACTTGCTTTCTCTGCAGGGAGTTGGGTGGGAGGAAGGGAGAGAATTTGAAACTCAATGCTTTGAAAGTAAATATTGAAACTTGCTTTTGCATGTAGCTGGAGTAAAAAAAATAAAAAAAATAAAATAGTATGTAGAAAAAAAAAATTTTAAGCTGAAAGCATTGGGAGTACCATAGGGAATTTCAGAAGAGGGACCAAATATGTTAAGTTTGAGACCATGGCAGGATACTTAATCAGAAATGAACTCTAGTCAACTAGAAATACAGAGAAAAGCAAAAGTCTTGGTAATCTGAATAGAAAAAAGGTTTGTTGTAATGAGTGGAAAGATTTTTTGCAGAGATCAAAAAGCCCTGGGGGGTATTACAGAGGCTATTAATTTTCAGATTTCTGAGTACCCTCCCAGACTACTTCAGGAACTTTTCAGAGTTCTCTAGGCCCTCAAAAAAATTGACCCAACAATCCACATAGTAATACCAACTGGATGAAGAATTCCTCTTGCATAGACTGAGATTCTTTTGAATGGTAGCCCACTGAGTTAGTCCCTTGGTAGCTATCTCTTGAAAAGACATTGGACAATCGATGAAGCCCTGGATTTGATAGAAAGAAAAGAATGAATTAGATAGTGTCAGAATAATTGCACAGCTCAACTGAACAAGAGTGGATGTCATCCAAACCCAGAAAAAGAGGAAAGAAATCACAGGGTCAGGAGTCCTTTTTCTGCTTAAGAAGTTCATAATTCTGTTTTAATGGAAAGACATAAACACCAAAAGATACATGAAATAGATAAATAAAAATTCCCACTTCAAATAGGTTGCGAAAGAGGGAGACATGATCTGAAGGTCCTGATTCTATCATAAACTTAGCCATGTGAACTTGCCTAAAGGATTTCTGAGTCATAGTTACCTCATCTGTAAAATGAATTGGTAAAATGTTGAAAGCCCTTCTAGCTCTGAGATTCCATATCTGTTTGACCCTAAAGGGCAAAATGAAAAGTGGTAGGCAAATTTAAGTTTGAATCTTCTTAGATTATCTATCCAAAACTGGAATGTCAGTAGTGGGTTTTTCTTCTTTGGAGCTCCTCAGTCAGAGGGACTGTTACTCGTCAGATTTTTTTGAATTAGATAGCCCTTTCAACTCTGGAATTCTCTGTGATAATGAGGTCTAAGCAGTTCTTGTGAAGTGACTTGAAATTTGACAGTGGCAGAAGGGAAGAGGAAGGAAACAAGCATTTATTAAGAACTTATTATTTACCAGCCATGACGTTCAATCCTTTACAAATTTTATCTCATTTTATCCTTGCTACAACTGGTACTATTAATCCCATTTTACAGTTGAGGAAATTGAGGCAGCCAGAGGTTTGGTGACTTGCCCAGGGTCATGGGGAAAGTAGATGCCTGATTTGAACATATATGAGCTTCCTGACTCCAGGCCATCATGCCACCTAGGAGCCTTCCAGCATTTTATTCATTTGCATTCTCCTTCTACTTACCCCATGATTTAGACAAGGGCAAGAAACAGAAAAAAAAAAAAAAAAAAAAGAAAAACTTTTCTGGGCATGGAAACTGAATCCTGGATTTCAAAGTGAAAGAATCTAACTCCATCCTTTTACATTTGGGTAAGCTGAAGTCCACAGAGATTAGAAGTGAAAAATATATTATGAGTTTTGGTCCTAAAATCTATATATGTTTGTCTCCAGAGTTTGCCGTAATAAGGAATAAATGGTATTAGGCCAACTTGTGTTATCCCAAAAAGCTTTATTTTAAGAAAGCACAAACAGAAAATGGTTAACATACATGTTTGATGGTTCTTTTAAGTTCTGCAGTCAGAATGTATATCCATGGTGGAATCCAGTGGGTCCCCTGCAGAGGCAAATCTTTGGACACATATTTATAGGATTTTTATTTATTTTTTAGGATTTATTATTATTTATAGAATAATTATTAGCAACTAGTGAAGTCTCAGCATGTTATCATTCTCTTCCCTGATTCAGGATGTCTGTCTTGTGTTACATATTCACTCATGAGGGGGGCAAGAATGCTTCTGTTTTAACTCAGGATGTTTGGGCCTTAGACTCTACAGATTTCCAATATACACAGGATTCTTCCCTCCAGGATGTCTGTGCCATCCTGTCACAATAGGGGATTTACAGTTGCTATCAGAAAGATAATTCAGGCAAGTCTCTTGTTTTCCAAGGTGAATGCTGACATCTTTTATGCTCCAATTTGGGGGAGAAGGCAGATTTTGACAAGAAATATAAATTTAAAACTTATTCCTTTTTAATGCAGAAATTTTATTTAATTTTCCAATTAAATGCAAAGGTAGTTTGCAGCATTCATCCATTTGAAAGTTTATGAGTTCCATAATTTTTCTATTTCCTACTCTCCCCTCTCTCCATGTTGGCAAATGATGTGGTACAGTTGTAGATGTACAATCATGTTTTACATATTTCCATATTAGCCATGTTGTGGAAGAGGAATTAGAACTAAGAGAATTAAAAAAAACATGAGAAAGAAAAAACATAAAGGAAGTTTTAAAAAAGTGAACAGAGTATGCTTTGCTCTGTATTCAGACTTCATCGTTTGTTGTTTTTTTGAATGGAATGGCATTTTCCAAAACAAGTCTCTCTCAGGATTGTCTTTGATGGCTGAACTTATTTACTTTATACAGGAGACACACAGTAGATTGCACAGATAAAAGATCTGAACACTGAGTCTCTGACTCTAAATCTAGCTTTTGATTCTTAGATTTAGGAATACCTGCCCCTAACAAGTGATTTATATTTGCTCTGTGCTAAGATGTTAGGAGGACACTTGTATATATTTATTGTTAAAGTCTGGTATAAATGCTTCTTAACTTTCTGGCTTTTATCAAACTTTGGGGAAGTGTCACTCATTTTGCATTCAATTATAAATGCTCAGAGTCCCCACCAGTCAAACACACAATGGTGTTCTTGATATGCCTCCAGGGTTCTGTTCTCTATCTTACAAAAGGCACCAGGATTCTAAGGGAAAAGCAGAGAAATATAAACAAACCAATTGGTACAGCCTTAACTTCCTTAAATAACAAAAGCCACCATTAATAATCTGAACCACAAACCTGTAGATTGTTTCTAATTACTTTATTTACTTCATTTATTGGAGCAGACTTTGGAGAGTCATTTATATGCAAATACCCCAAGAAAAAGAAATTTAGGAAAACAGATTTTAAAAGTAATGTTGCTAGGCTCTTTTTTTTTTTTGCATTAGAAATCTGTTTTAAATACAATCTTTTATCTGCTCCATACAAAAGCAATCGCTGTTGAACAATAGTTATTTTGCAGAAAATTAGGTAAGAAAAAATAATCTGTTGCTATCTGTTTCAGAGTTATTTACATTTAATTACAGAGGGACTATTGCAACACTAGAAGATTAGGGTCCTTCTGGCATTTCCATCATGAAACTGATTTCATGTTGATTTATAATATGGTTATGGTTTGAAAAGTGATAATAAAATTCACTTGTTTTAGGCTCCAAATTGAATATCTCAATGGAAGACTAGGAATATTCACATTCTTTTTGCTTCAATTTAACTATTTCTGCTACTTATTTCTTAAACTATTGACCTTTCAAAGAACTGGAGACAGCGGATCTAGTTTGCAGAACAGGATCCACTAGATCCACTAGAATAGATTCACTGTGTCAATGCTATCTTTTACCATCTATCAAGACAGCTCAGTGGAGTTCTCTGGAATTTTTCACAGCCTTATGGAACTGTAGAGCTAGAAGGATCTTACAGATCATCTAGTCATAAGAATATAAATGTAGATCTAGAAGGAACCTTAGGAAACATGGAATCTAATCCCTTCATTTTCCAGATGAAAAAAGTGTCATGAAATGGTTAAGTGACTTGCCTAGAGTCCTACACCTAGTCGTTATTTGAGGCAGAATTTGAACTCAGGATCTCTTGATCCTGAATCTGGTGTGCTATCTACCAGTTTATGCCTCTCATTTTACAAATAAAGAAATGAAGGGTCTCACCAAAGACCATCTAGTCAGTCAACAAGTTTTTATTAAGTTCCTGCTATGTGCTAAGCAGCTAGGTGGCACAGCGGATAGATCAATATTTTTTGCTAAAATTTAAAACATAATATAAATAAAACTTAGGAAAACTCATCTTTCTAAGTTAAAATCTGACCTACACACTAGCTGTGTGACCCTGGGCAAGTTGCTTAATTCTGTTTGCCTCAGTTTCATCTTCTGGAGAAGGAAATAGCAAACTCTGGTATTTCAGCCAAGAAAACCCAAATGGACCCATGAAGAATTAGACATGACTGAACAACAGCAACCATGTGAGAAGCACTATACTCATACTGTTAGTAAGAGAAAAAAATCTTAGTCTTCTGATGCTAAATCCATTGTACCATACTGCTGCCTTCTTTTTTGGGGGAAGGGAGGGTTGCAAGGCAGTGGGGTAAAGTGTCTTGTCCAAGGCCACACAGCTAGGTAATTATTAAGTGTTTGAGTTCGGATTTGAACTCAGGTCTTCCTGACTCCAGGGCCAGTGTAGTGCTCTATCCACTGCACCATCTAGCTGCCCCCATACTGCCTTCTTGATTGCTTTGAACCATGGCTCACATTTCAAATAGGCAGTTAGACCAGAAGTGTATCTTTATCATTTATGGATTGATAAAGCTTCCAAGATGTTCTTTTTGTACATCTAGAAAGTAAATATTAAAATAAGGCAATATTTCTTCACAGCAGTTTAGCTCTTAAAATTCTTTAATAGATGGATGGAGAGAGACATAATCAAAGGAAATGCTTCCCATCTGTCTATTTATCTACCTGTTCATATTTAAGGCAAGAAAGATACTTTTCTGTGGGGCTCTTTGGGATATGAGTAAATGATAATAATAATTATGCCTTAGATTTAAAAAAAAGCATATTTATACTTTATTCTTAGGAGCACACTTCTATCTCAACTTATATTTTCAATGTTATTTCAAAATCAGTTTTGCTTTATCCATTTGTTTTACTTTTTTTTTTTGCAAGGCAAATGGAGTTAAGTGGCTTGCCCAAGGCCACAGAGCTAGGTAATTATTAAGTGTTTGAGACAGGATTTGAACCCAGGTGCTCCTAACTCCAGGGCCAGTGCTTTATCCACTGTGCCACCTAGCTGCCCCCATTTATTTTAACTTTTAACAAAAAATGTCAATAGTAATTATAAAAAATTAAAAATCTAATCAGTTAAATATTGCTTTATATTTGTTACTATCAAGTTGTTTCAGTCATGTACAATTCTTGAAGACCCTGGTGCTCTATCTCACACCTATTCTTTTCCTTATTTATAGAGAAAGAAACTGAGGCTTGATAGACTTGACTAGGGTCTCACAATCTGTCTGATATTGGATTCAGACTCAGTTCATATCCAGTAAGCCATCTTGCTGTCTCAAAAAGTAGTAGCATCTCACTCTGAATCCTTCACTTAACTCCTATACTCAGTTTATAGGCAACGATCGATTAGAGGTGACTGCTGACAGTCTACAACTAAAAGGAGTAAATCTTAAAGGATTTGAGTTCGGAGGATAGAATTAGTTCCTCCCTGGATTCAGATTGGAGGGACTTTTGAATTCCCAGACATTTGGGGAAAGGCAAGGTCATACCTAGGCTGACCCGTTATCATCAAGATGGATGGCAGTGGGGTGGGATTCTCAAAAGTTTAGCCTGGATAGAGTCTGTCATGTCTGGAAAGTTTCAGGCAAGATATGCAACATATTTGCTCTTTTAGAAAATTGCTGTTCAGCTATTTGGGGAATCATTTAACACTTCAGTGAGGAAGAAATCCATAATTCTTGCGGTTACTTTGCATTTGGTAGTTTGAGGTAGAAGAAAGTCCATAAAATAAGCTATCTTACAACTGAGCAATATTCAAACTACAGTGAGCAAAGCAAAATGCATTTATCATGTATCCTGGTAACAACCTGTATTTACTGCCCTTTTCAGATGGGGAGGGAAGACAATGTGTCCATTTGCATTTCTTTTAAATAGCCAACTTGATTATGTTGACCAGTGTGTCTATCACTCAGATCCTATTCCACCTGGCTTTACAAGTTTGATGACTAGGTGTCAGAGGAAAGCTTCTCCTGAGGATGTTATCAGTATCCTGATAAACACTTCAGAGACCTGGAGACAAGACATTGTCCTTGGAACACCCTACCTTGATTCTAAAATGAAGTCTGCTTACAAAATAAATTGACTTATTAAGATAACAAATAACCTCATTTATGTTTGTTTTATGCCTCTAGGTTTTTATTTAAACATATTATTGCTGCCACTATCAATTGATTTAAATGTTATGTCAGGTGATTTTATTTTACTTGTACCCTAGGCTTCTATGACTTAAGAGCAAAATGAAAAAAGCCATAAAAATCTAATTATTGAAAAAATTCAAATGATATCAAGAAGCAACTTTTTCATTTCACATTGAAAAGGGATGGAAATATTGATCTCTTGCATTCTAATTTGTGCCCATGTTTTCTTTGATATTTTGGTTAATTTGAAGACAGTTTATGGCATTGATATGGGAGTAGAACTAACTTACTCAGGAATGGTGGGGGAAAAGGGGGAGAGGAAAAGAGGGAGAGACAGAGAGAGACAGAAACCCAGAGAGACAGAGAGAAATAAAGGTGAGAGAGACAGAGAAACAGAAGAGAGTGCAAAGAAGGAAAGATGGGATGAAAGGAATGTAAATAAAGGGTTTGGGCTACGGGCTAAAACATCATGTTGTCTAGTGGGAAGATCATTGGGACTTAAGAAGCAGATTGCAGATCAGAGTTCTACTACCCATTATTTGGGTAATTTGGGGCCCTCAATGAACTTTATTCCTTATTTGTAAAATAGAAATGAATCTCTGTATTGTTGCTGGATCAGTATTAAGGAAACAAGGAGTTTTTCCCCCACCCCTGTTGATAGAGTCAGTGAGGGCATAGTGTGTGATTCTTGCCCCAGAGGATGCACCAAATAATAGCGATCTAGCTTAGTCAGATGCCTTGAGGAAGGATATAAAATCCTTTTCCCTCACCTCCTAAGTTCTTCTAAGCCTCTGAATGGATTTTCCCCCCCTTTCATATGAAGGCCCAAGAGGAATGAATGATTCTTTCAACTATTCATAAGAATTTCCCATAGAAGGCAAATGTGATATCAGTTGCCTTCTTCTAATGGCCAAAGTCCTGTAATTCTCTCAAATTGATTAAGGACTTTATTCACATTTTTGGGAGGAGGAAGGTTGTAGACAAATTCTTAATTTCCATTTGATATTTTACAATTATATTCTTGGTCTTCGTTGATGACATCAAATGAAGTAAGAGAAGATTTCCCCCCATCATATACAAAATAGAACTGTGAATTGCTAAAGGTTTATAGCCTATTATTATCATTATTATTTGTACTATTATTTATTATTATTATTATACCTGCCTTTTAAAACTCCAATACTCCCTGCTACCTACAGTACTTGTTGCTAAGGTGTAAACAGTCAATAAAAGCTTGCCTAGAAGATGGGCCTCCTCAGTTCAGGAATAAAAATAATTCATATTTACACGTATTCTTGGGTCTGTGAAAGGATCATCACAACCCTTTGATATGAGTAATTTAGGTATTAATTCCATTTTACAGATGAGGAAGCTGAGACTTATGTTTAGGGTCACAGTAAGTGATAGAGATGGGACTCGAACTCAATTCTTACTGATTCAGGTATGGTGCTTTTTTCACTACTCAAGGGAGACAGTTTGTGCCACATGTAGAAACTAAAATAAAGTTATAAAAAGGATTTCCTGAAACATCAAGTGTTGCTCATGTATAAACCAATGGAAATGAGATCATAGTGTAGGAAGACCATCAGTCATAGATCTTAGAACTGTAGGAAACTCTTTCAATGAAATCTTTCATCATTTAGTTGAAGACATTGAGTCATGATTTTCTAAACGGATCTATTTCACTTTAGGACAATAATAAATTGGCATTGTCTGTTTATGAGAAGTCTTAATCTGCCACTTTATAACTTGTACCCATTTTTCTTGATTATGCTCTCTTGGGTCAAGGAAAAATATAATTCTACTTTCATAAGACAAATCTTCATATACTGCATCAAAACTGTCACTTCAATCTTAAGATTTTTTTTTTTTAGTTTTTTTGCAAGGCAAACGGGGTTAAGTGGCTTGCCCAAGGCCACACAGCTAGGTAATGATTAAATGTCTGAGACCGGATTTGAACCCAGGTACTCCTGACTCCACGGCTGGTGCTTTATCCACTACGCCACCTAGCTGCCTTCAATCTTAAGATTTTCTTCTAAGGGCTAAATATTTCTTTTGTACCTAAAAGGAGCTTCAACTCTATCATCCTGAATTCTATGACTCTCAATGCAACCTAGAATCAAATTAGCATTTTGGGTCTGCCTCCACATTATTGACTCATAATGAGCTCTTAGGTTTAACAAAGCTTTCAGGTATTTTTCAGACTATTGTTTATCCATGCTATCCCTTTCTTGTATTCATGATACCAATTTTGAAACCAAAGTATGAGACTTTAAGTTAATCCCTATTTAAATCAATTCAGTCTAATGTTCTAAATGGGAATACTGCATTTTATCTTAGAAAACTACAAATTAATATTATCAAGGTTTTACTTTATTTTTATTTTTTAAACATTTTTTAAAACATTTAAACATTTCCCAGTTACATTTTAATCTGGTTCATATAGTAGACCTTAAGTTTGACATCTCTTCTCCTTCTTTTTGAGATCTTTTAAAAATTCTGACAGTTTAGTATTATAGTTATTCCTGTCAGATTTGTACCTTTGATGAATTTGAAAAGTATGCCACCCATAACCTTACCTAAATCCTTGTAAAATTGTTAAATATTACACACCCAGCATTCATCCCTTGGGAACTCCACTTAGAGACTTTCTTTTTCTTTGGCTCTGCAACTAGTTTGAGTATCCTAATAACATAATTATCTTACTCAAAGGTGTTAAATTCCAGTCACCAGTAAAAGTCCTGTTGGTGCAACCAGATTAAATGTAAATGGGAAATGTTTAACAAAGTAAATTCAAATACAACATAGATGATGTAAATTTGTGGTCAGTTCCTAAGTCTTTCCAATTTTTTCTCTCCTTTAAGTCTAGTATAAGAACCTATCAAATGCTTTACTGAAATCTAGGGCAATTATTTCTGAAGTATCCTTCTCTTCTCTATCTAAAAAGGAAATTAGATTAATTAGGTATAATTTGTTTTTAATAATGACATCTATGCTGCTACCTTCTGATCTTCACTTCCTTTTCTGGATATTTCACCAACTATCCCTTTGATAACATGTTCTAGCATTTTCCTAAGAAACAAAGCCAATATCAATGAAATCATAATTTACATACTACATTCTCTTTCCTTTTTTAAAAAATTAGGACAGTTTCTCCTTTTCCTCATTCAAACAAAGCTCATGAATTGTAGCTCAGGAATCATATTGCCAGGCACATTCATTTGCCTTGGGTGGATACTGAAAAGCTCAGTAAGTTTCAATAACATTAGGAAATCTGATCACCATATTTCACAGAAGTCTTCCTGTTTTGTTAAAAACTGAAGTACCATTTGAATAGACTGAGGTATATTTATTCTGACCCTTACTTCTGTACAAAGACTTCCAAATGCAAAAGGCTGAACCTAGGCAAAACCATGAAGGAAGCCAAGTTTGTTCTTAGTACCCAGTTCACACACCCTTGGTGTTTTCTATGTTTTCCCCTTTTAGGAGCCCTGACCTGAAGGTATTTATTCTTTCTTATAGTATTCAGGATACCCTTTTCCTTTTCTTCCCATCTCTTGAAACAGCATTCAGTCTGGTTCTCCCTTGGTCAACGATCTGTTCTCTCATATTTAGAGATACTCATGCCTCTCCACCCCCAGTTCCCAAGCACACAGTCACAGAGCTCTAATGTAAAAAGTCAGTAAATTGAACAGAATTATTTATGTTGATATAATAATGGCTGTGAAAATATTAAAGTGTTATTTCTTGCAGGAAAATTATGATCATTTGAAAAGGAGTTTTCTTTTAAAAAGTCTTAATCTGAAGGAATAATTCTAATAGAGAAATTTTCAGGTATGCAGAAGATAAGAGGAAGAAATATTTGAAGGTTAGAGAAACCCTTTAGGAGCTTTCCAGATAAACTCATTTGGCAGGTACAATTTTGAAAGTAGACTTTGGGAAGGAGAATATGGGATATCCTTTTCTGGTTATAAGTGTAAATGAAAGAGGAATTAATGAAGAATGAAGAGTTCAGATTCTTCTATTTATTGGTGCTGTGATTTAGTGTAGTCGCTTAATTTTTCTAAGCTTTAATTCAAACTTCATCTATAAAATGGGGATAATATTTACATCACTTCTCTCACAAGGTTCCTGTGAAAATTAAGAGAAAAAATTTGTGTGAAAGGGTTTTGTATACTTAAATTGCTATGTGAGTTCAAGTTATTATTTGTAGGTAGGGAAAATTCAGGTTTTTATCTTGTCCCACCAAAAGCATCAGTTAACTCTTCTGTTATTGAATTTTATTGTTCAGAAATTTTTATATTCATGTTTGACACTTTGTGACCCCATTTGATCTTGGTAAAGACACTAGAATAGTTTGTCATTTTCTTCTCCAAGTCCTTTTACCAATGAAGAAACTGAGGCAAATAGAATTAAATGATTGGTCATTCAGCTATGTATGTCTGAGCCAGCATTTGAAGTCAGGAATATGAAACTTTCTGACTCCAGACTCAATACTCTAAGCACAGAACCACCTAGTTTCCCTCTGTTATTACATAAAAATGGCTAATGAATGTAAATGATTATCTGTCTAAAAATGTATTTTTTATGATAGTTGAATAATGAGAATAGAAATGGTGAAGCCTCTCAGCTTTACCACTTGCCAGCTTTAAAACCTTGGGCAAGTCACTCCTCCACTCTAGGATTCAGTTTCCTTAGCTGTCCAAGAAGATGGTAATACTAGACAACCTTTAATTCTATATCTATCATTCAAGAGTGGTAATGGACTCATGCAGAATGCGACATCTATTTTTTTTACTTGGTCAATATGGATATTTGTTTTGGCTTATGCTTATTGGTTTCAAGGATTTTGTTTTTCTTGAAAATTAAAAAATATTTAAATGAAACACCCTCCCCCTAAATCAATTCATGATTTCATCAGTTTCTCATTCCTGCCTTTTCATCCTAAGTTAATTTTTGCTCATTTTTTCAATAAATCCCCCATCAGAGATCAATCCAATATGTTAGATGGAAGTTTTATTCTTGTTCTCTTAGTATCCTCAGTATATTCCACTTGTTTGGTCTGTCTATTGTCTCTCAATATGGATTTGTTTTTGGACTAACTCCTCTTCTGGTCATATATAAGCTCCTAAAGTCTTTTATGTCTTTTTTTGCATATGCCATAATTAACAACATATTATAGAGTGCTTATACTCATAACTTGTCTTTCTACCCCTATTTGGGTTCATTTACAATTTAAAAAATTATTTTAAGACAACATTCACCTTAATTGAACAAAATGCAACCTTGAAATCTCTCCTGTGTTTGAGTTACATACAACTTTATGAACAGGGCTTTTTATTTAAAACTATGAACTATTAAAATCCTCATGATGGTATTTATAAATTAAGCAGGGTGTTAAACAGGGATCTATCTCTTTGTTTGCCAGATGCATTTTCCAGTTATAACAAAGACTTCTTGTAAGAAGTTAAGATAAAGCAAGGATTACCTCTTTATGGCAAAGTTCAACAAATACTCCTCTTCATAAGTAATATTAGATATATTGCATCAGATTCCATGGTCACTATCAAACTTCCTCTATGAAATCCTTGTAATGACAAAGAGATGTGTCTCATCATGCAAACTAGAAAAATAAAGTGGATGAAATAATTACAATACTAAGATTTTAGTATGCATATTTCTATCACAATGTATGTTATGCAAAGAAATTCCAATGGCTACCTGTTATCTTTAGAATCAAATATAATATCCCATAAAACCTCTATTTGATTTTTAAAGCATTTTACTATCTGTCCTTCCTGTTATTTCAGGCTTCTTGTGTATTTTTCTTCTCCATGTACTTTACCATCCAGTGACACTCATGAGTGATACTCATCTCCAAACTCTGTATCTTCACTGGCTGTTCCTCATCTTTAGAATGCTTTCCTTCCTCATTTCTACCTCCTGCTTCTCCAAGCCTCAGATTAAATCCTATCTTTAATAAGAAACTTTTCCTGGTTCCTTTTAATGTCATTGCCTTCTTTCTGAAACTATCTTCAATTTTCCCTTTATGTAATTTGTATGTAACTCCATTAGAATGTAAAACTCCTTAAGGGACAAGGACTGTTTTTGCTTTTCTTTTTATCACTTAGGGCTTAGCATAGTAAGCATCTGAAACATCTGGAACATGATAGTTCACT
The DNA here is from genome assembly GCF_037893015.1 of Macrotis lagotis. Classification (NCBI taxonomy): domain Eukaryota; kingdom Metazoa; phylum Chordata; class Mammalia; order Peramelemorphia; family Peramelidae; genus Macrotis; species Macrotis lagotis. The sequence continues at coordinate 682,235,569 of NC_133658.1, forward strand.
TTTTGCTAATAATATGGGAAAAGCAGGATCCTAATGGCAACAACAGAAGAGCTGAGTCAGAGAATATTTGGTAAATGGAGAAAGAACAGTTAGACACTAATGAAAAGCCAGAGAGACCAGAGAGGCTGGTCTATAAGGTGTAGCAGTGAGTTTGATAACTCACAATTGAGTTCTGTACTTAAAGTATGGTTGTCAAAGAGGATATTTGTATATCAGAGTCAGAAATGCCAAACTTTGGCAGTCCTAGATGAGGAAAAGAATGAATGAAAAAGATCATTTACCGAGACCTTCTTTGTGACTGGAACTGTCACTATCCTTAAGAAATTTTCATTCTCATTGGGGGAGACAATGTGGAAGCCATGGAAGGGTATTTTGGTCTGGAGAATGAGAAACTGTAAATAGGTACATAAGACAACCTATTGTCATAATCCTTCAAATAGAATGATAACATTTCCTTAGATACTGTCCCAGAGCTAGCATTAAAATGGAGAGAGATGTAGAGAAAAAGAAAGGAGAGTGGGAGAGTGAAAGAAAAAGAGATTGGAAGGGAGGTAGGGAAGGGGGAGAGGGAGAGAAAAATGGAAAGATGCTGATTTTCTGGTGAATGACTGGATGCATAGGATTATCGGAGTTTGTATTCATTTACCAATCAGTAGAGTTGAACTCCACAGTGGAGCACTAAAGTGGGTGAATTTCCCCAGGGAGGGGACCAGAATATCTAAATGTTCAGCACTTATTTATTCCATGTAAGGAGAAGAGGATAGATTAAGGGAATGGGGGTAGGGTACAATGACAAGATGCCCAGGTACATTTTCTTTCCCTCAGCCTGCTAACCTCAGTATCATTTCTCAACCATTAATCTGCTACATTTGATGAATTCTCTTCTGAATTCCATCCACTCAGGGTTGGCATTTTTCTATTATTGAAAATCTGTATTGATTTTTTTAATCCCCAGATCCAAGGCATAGTTCTTTGCATAAAGAAGATGCTTAAAAATGTTTGAATTGAATTGACTTGATAATATGATTTTTGACAATGAAATGTATGCTGTTTGTTAAGATGAGTATTTGTACGCCCCCCCCCTTGGGAAATCCAATCTTCTCTTTGAGTTTGCTCTTTTCTGCTTATAATTCTATTTCTTTACTATATAACATTTTAACCATTGAACCAATTTTAATTTGTTTTATTATTTTTCTAAACAACTCATTTTTTACCAATCCTCTAAGAATCACTTTTTCAAATACATAAAAACAAATGTATACTAAGCCTTCATCAGTGATATTGCAGTATTCTATATATTTGAAATAAGTGAGGCCTTTCCTTTTACTGTAGCTAGTGATGTTTTGCATTTAATTATCAGAAGTTTTTTTCTTTTTTGATCTAGAGCTGTAATTTCATTGATGTAGGTTAATTCCTAGGGTGGAAATTCCTTCTCTGTGTGAAAATTTCCCCTATGGAGATTGATTAACTAGTGCTCTGTAACTTATAGTCCTAAAGAGTTTTCTGGAACTTTAGTTTTCTGGATGAAATAATTACAATACTAAGATTTTAGTATGCATATTCTATCACAATGTATGTTATGCAAGGAAATTCCAATGGCTACCTATTACCTTTAGAATCAAATATAATAATCCCATAAAACCTCTATTGGATTTTTAAAGCATTTTACTATCTGTCCTTCCTGTTATTTCAGGCTTCTTGTGTATTTTTCTTCTCCATGTACTTTACCATCCAGTGACACTCATTAGTGATACTCATCTCCAAACTCTGTATCTTCACTGACTGTTCCTCATCCTTAGAATGCTGAAAGGTTAAACAGGTTACTCATGATTACTGATTTGTATCATGGTAGGATTTGAACTTAAGTCTTCCTGATCCAAGGCCAGGTTTCTATCAACTATGTCTAACTGCCTATCAACTTCCATTTATAATACTTAGAAGCTAAATATTTCTAAAAGTCAGAGGAATCTCTGACTTTACAGTTTCTTATAGTTGGGAATGGTCTTTAAAGTCATCTTGTGAATAGGACCTGATAAGATTTCTAGAGTTGTTCTGAAAATAGTCAAATCTATCACAAAGAAATAGTAATCTGTGATTCCATCTTTTGTCTCTTAAATGTAATGAATGATAGCAGGAACATCTTGTATTAGAATTATATTGGCAATCTAAAATGAATTTATTGAAGCTTACAGCTCTGTCTATGGAGAAAGACACCTAGGAGTCAAGTGCTCCAGTTTACTTATTAAGCAAGTGCCTTCAATTTTTTAAATTGTTCATGAGTATTCAAATGGGGATTTGAAGCAAATTTATTAGTAGTATTAGAAAGAAATAATAGAAAATTACTATAAACACTGATTTAGAATGCATTACATAGCAGCATTGGCAATGTGGCTGGCTAATAATGGAGAAAATAAGTTTGCCTTCACATATGTTCAGTCTCGTTTTTAGTATTCTTAGGAATGCCCATGGGACACATAAAAAGGGAATAGATTGTAGACTTTCTCATCATTAATATGGGAACTAACTCATGGGAACTACAAATCCCAGAATGCAATGTTCAATAATCATTTAAGCAGCCATTTCAGAAATTTATTGGCCATATTTGGTCTTACTGTTTGTATACGGAGCATAAAATATTGGAAACTGAACTTTCTGCTGCACATATTTTCATCATTTCAAATACATTTCTGGATTATAATATTAAAATTTAAATGTTTATAGAATCTAGCTCAACAAATATAGTTTGGCACAATGCTCTATTTACATGCTTTCAAATACTTCATTACAAAGATAGAGAAAAATGAGTAAGAAAAGAAAAACAAAACCTATCTCAGAGATGAGTTGTCTTTAAAAACAAAACAAAACAAAACAAAAAAACAGATGTGATCGTGGTTCTTGAAGATGCACCCTCTAATCTGTTCAATTTTAAAATACTTTCACTATTAGCCTTCTTCAGGGTCATTGCCAAACCATATGAGAACAGCAGAGACTAATTTTTTTACACTGTTCTCACCCAGGAATTAATTTTTGTACCTTGTGTTGGATATAGACATGGTAGTAATTGGTGCCTATGTTATAGATTCATGCTCCAGATGGGGTCACTTAGCTTTACTCATTTCCATGATCTTGGTCAATTTACTAATCACTTAGCTTATAAAAGTACTGGCCAGAAAGGTTAAGAAATTATAATTTGATGATAATAATAATAATAATAATAATGATAATTCATTATTAGACCTGGATTCTACTTCTGACTTGTCACTAAAAAACTATTATCTTTGGTTACTCACTCTGGTTCTATCTGGTTTCTTCACCGGTAAAAGGTTGGTAATCACTAACTACCCTATTATATACTTCCAATTGCCCTCTCTGACTTACATTTCCCATATTCTAAATTGAAAGGAAAAAAGGATCCTTCTTATTTTAATTGGCATGGTACTGCATGAATAAGTTGCCTTATCTAACACTGTCAATTTATTTATATAGTTCAGACTAAACATAAGCAATTAATTGTTCCTGTTTGGTCTGGATAATGTAATGCAAAGAATTTTTTTTCCCTTTCTTTTCCCTTATTTGTATCTTCATTGTTTAGCACAGTGTCTGGTATATGGTAAACAATTAAGGAAGTTATTGTAATGAATATTTGTTTGCATGTCTTTTGTGCAAACATGAATACTAAAACAAAAAATTGAGTATGTAAAAAATGTCTTATTCCATATTTTGAGTTGATCTCCTCTTCTAGAAATAGATATTTGATGTTTGATCATCAGTTCTCTGGAACTGTGGTTAGACACAATATTGATCAAACTAGTCTTTGTTAATTGTTTTTCTTTGTAGTATTTTTTTTTATAAATTAGTTTGGTTCTTCTTCTCTTCATTTCACTCTGTATTTCGTATAAGTCCTCTCAGAAGACTTAGCCTTCTCATATTTTATGGTACAATAATGTTCCAAAACATTCATATAGCATAACTTGTTCAGTCATTTCCTAATTGACAGGCACTCCTTTGTTAACACAAAAAAGATATTTTAACTTATTGGTCCTTTTCTTCTTTCTTTCTTTGTTTTTTTTTATTATCACCCTATTGATGAGTATATTATATATGATAGATATCAAATATATATATATATAAATATATAAAATTTAGTGACTTTGTGAGTATAATTCTAAATACACTAATATATTTTATGTTTTCCTGCAACTTCTGCAACAATTTTCTTTTTTTAATTTTGTCATCTTTGCTGATCTGATGGTATGTGGTAAAACCTCAGAAGTGTTTAAATTTGCATTTTTGTTATTACTAATGATCTGGAGCATTCTTTTATTTGGCCATTGATAGTTAAATTATCTTTCTTTGAGAACCACTTTTCATATTCCTTGATCATAAATCTATTGGGAAATAGCTCCTATTCATATATATGTTTATATATGTATATATTCACATACACATTTGTATGTATGTATATCTCAGGTCCTTACATCTTAGAAATGACATTTTTATTAGATAGAAAAACTTGCTGCAAAATTACCCCCTCACTACAGTTTTCTATTTCTCTTCTAATGTTAGCTACATTAATTTTGTTTCTACAGAAACATATTTTAACTTCATATAATGAAAATTGGTGGGTTCTCTCCCTTTCTCTCCCTACCAGCTTTTCAGTTTTCTTTTGTATACTGCCTTCCCTCATTAGACTATAAGCTCCTTGAGGATAGATACTATTTTTCCCTTTATTTGTATCTTAAGTGTCTAACACAGTATCTGTAATATAGTAAACAATTAAGAAATGTTATTGAATTAAATTAATAGGTAAAATTGTTATTTTTGTTACATTAACTTGGACTAAACATAAACAATTAATGTTTCCAATTATTCAAGGCTGTCTTTATTTTTGTGAAATAATATTTTTGTTCTTTTAATATAGATCTTATGTGTATTTTAATAAATAGAGTTCCCCCAAATTTTATATATTCTATGGCTATTTTGAATGGAATATTTGTTATTATACAAAAGGATAATGATTTGTATAGGTTTATTATATATCCTGTTATACTGTTTCAGTTAAATTTTTAATTGACTCTTGAGTTTTTTTTTTTTTTTTGGTTTCCTCTTTGCCTAATTCTATTCTCTCAGTTTCTTTTTCTTGTCTTAATTTTCTAGTTTATACTTTTAGCACTGTGTCATTAGTAGTGGAGATAATGGACATTCTTGCTTTACCCAATAGATGAATACTGTATATTATATTGAGAAAAGATCTATTTATTCCTATGTGTTTTAGTGTTTTAAACAGAAATGAATATTATGTTTTATTTAAAACTTTCTGAATCATTGTTGTACTTGTAATTTTGATTAGTTTTTCCATTAATATTATCATATGTTTGTAGTTTCTTAATATTGAGTCAGTCATGAACTTTTGGTAAAATCCAACATAGTAATAATATATAATCTTTAAAATATGTTACTCTAGTCTCTATGTCAATATTGTGTTTAAATTTTTTCATCAATACCCAGTAGTGATATTGTTCTATATTTTTATTTCTGTTTTGTTATCCTGTCTCATTAATGTTATTTTCTTTTATGAAATTATCTGCTACCTCTGTTTTGTTATACCTGCCAATGCCTTAGGACTAAATTATTTAAACTCTTTGAACTTTTTTTAAAGGACATTTTATTAAATATAATTTTGAATATATTGTCAGTATAGGATATTTAATTTGCTTTTATGAATTCAGCTGAAGTATAATAGATATTTGTTCCAGAACTTCATTTGAACTTTTTTTCTGAATTTCTATTGCATGTAAGCAACATAATTTTGGATTTTACTTTCTAACTCTTTCTGTCCTCTTCTGTTTTATGAGTAAATTCAACTCATTCATATTAATTTTTAAAATTATGTGTGTTTTTTCCAATCTGTCCTCTTCTATTTTCTTCAATTTGCAAAGAAGGGAGAGGAGGAAGGGAAAAGCAGTGTGGTTAATACTAGTAAATTAAAATTAAAATGGCATGATCTACTCTTATTTTGCCCTTGCTCCTTCTCTGATCAAATTTTCTTTCATTATTTAATGCTCCAAGAAATTGGTTTTGCTTCTGACCAATCCTTCCATGAATTTGCTTTTCTTCTTACTCTCTTCTTTCTTTTTCCAGTAGCCCTGTTGTACTGGATATATTTCTTCATGAAATTTTGTGTTCGCATACATATATGCATGCATATATGTATATAGGTTCTACCCTCCTTTGTATGTTTCTGATGAAAGTACCTCCATGTTTGTGTACTGAAATACTCAAATTATGTGAAATGGAAATTTCTACTCTTTTCCTCCATTTCTTTTCCCATCATTTTTGTCTCTCAAGATCATCAAAACATACAAAACCACCCTCAGTTCCTCTGTTATATAACTTCTATGACCCTTGATAATATTATTTCTTCTTTCTCTATCAGAATGTGTACTTCATCCTTGTAGAGGTCCTTTGTATTCGTCAAATATATTAACCCTTTTATGTGTTTCAATGACTGCAGTGTTAGCAGTTTGAAGTTTTTACTCAGTTCTGGTCTTTTCTTCAGGAAGTCCTTTATGAAATAAAGTTCATTTTTCCCCAGTAAGATCATACTTCTGGTTGGAGCTCCAGAAGATAGCTGCTGGTCCCCAGCCTTGTCATCATGCTGGATGGCATAGCAAAAGAATTTACCTCTGGTCACATTCCTTGCCCTGAATACACAGCTTCAGGCTTCAGCTCCTGTCCCTGGGAAGGCTTTGTGATTCTGATCCAGGGACTGATCCAGCTGCAGGCCCATGTTCCCTTTCCTGATTTACAGTTGCTGGCCCTAAACCTGACCTGTGCAGGTCTCCCTAGCTTGGATGAACTCCCTCCTGCCTCCTTGCCAATGCCCGCAGAGGACTAGCTGTCACTCCCTATCAATCTGGACCAGAGATCATACTCATTGTTTCTCCTTGCATTTCCTGATTACCATTGGTTATACTCTTTCTCAATCTTTGCCAGAGTAGCTGTAGTAGAGAGATTACTTATATTGCTACCTCTTGCTATATTATGTTTACTAGCCTTTTCCCCAAAATTAAATTCCACCAATCAATTATTAATTCAAGTCAGAAATAAAAAGTATCAGCACTGTAGTATTATAATCATGAATATTACAAGAGGTCATTAGTTCACAAACCACAGAAAGCACTTTGTCAGACCACTAGTCCTTGAAAGAACTTGCTTTGAAACCTCCAAAATAGAAGAGATAACATTAGCAAGCAGCCTACACTATCATGGTTCTAGTTTCCAATATCCTCCAGGATACCTCCAGGATACCAATTTAGAATACACTATACCAAACTAAGCAAAGTCATTTAATATTTATTAAAGGTTAGAGGGTTACAGATATGAAAAAATATTTCCCACAACATTCCTTTAGAAAGACATTTTTACCTTATATTCAGATTAAACCTGTCACCTTTATTCAGAATATGGAGCAGTAGCTGTAACAGACCTGGTGATTTCAATTTTCTTAGCCATATAATGATTTCATTCTCTATTAATTCTTATTCTCAATTCCATCTCTGTCATGAAGTTTTCCTGTTTTCCTGTTTTAATTTCTTAATACAATTGGTGTCAAGAGAATGAGGTATCTCGGAATATCAAAATATCTAATGTGGATTTCTCTTCTCATTAAACAATCTTGAAATAGCACCTGCAAATGAGAGAAGAAATTGTGACTAAGTTAATTCATTTTAGTGGTGAAGAACATGTACAGGGAAAAAAATTAATCAACCCTCTAGATAATCTGAGGAATGTCACAGGTAGTAGCCCAGAAATTTTCCTCTCTCATGACAAAATAAAGAAAGTGCTGCACAATGAACCTGATTCTCATGGTAGTTTGAACTTTGTGATTGTATAGTTTAACCTGAACATTGCAACAAACAGAACACCTATTGAATAGCCTTCCCCGGAGAGAGCCTTAGTGTTCAACCTAATCTGTGGTAGAATCTGATTTGAGTTATTCATGAATAGTATTTACATTCTAGATAAGTCACTCAGGCTCTCACATGAATCTTAGAAAAAGTTTCATTATAAGTTTTTATTCCCTTCCTTTGTCAGTCAAGAGAGTACAATGGAAGCCAGATAGGTTAACCAAGGACATTGAATATACATGTATGGTATCTGGTCTAATATAACTTGGGGCTAGAAGAACTGTTTTATAGATTTGTTCTTTAAAGCTTAAATAGCACGTTTTGTGACAAAGCATGTTATACATATTATCCTTTCATATTGTCATAACAATCCTATGAAATGATAATGCATTAATATCCCCTGTTTACAAATAAAGAAATGGAAGGTCAAAGTTAAATTATTTATGGTCCCAAAGTAATAAATGGGTTTTGAACTCAAGTATTCTTTCTACTTTGCCACCCTCATTTGGCATATTTTTCATCTTGAATTTAATTTTTGTCTTTGTATCCATAGTGCCTGGCGCTATATATATGCTCCTATACACAAAAGGAGTAAGCTCTTATTGAATGTTTCTTTAGTCATCGGAGGATTGTACCCTAAACATGGTTTCTGAGCATGTTCTTAGGAAGTTGAAGCAGGATAAGAAAATGTCTTTTAAAAGCTGCCTCAGGAGTGGCTAGGTGGTGTGGTGGATAGAGCACCGGCCCTGGGAATCAGGAGTACCTAAGTTCAAATCCAGCCTCAGATATTTTATCATTACCTAGCTGTGTGACCTTGGGCAAGTCACTTAAGCTCCTTGCCTAGCAAAAACCAAAACAAAAAAAAAAGCTGACTCAATTTTTAAAACCTGACTTCTGTGTCATTGCTTTATGTTTAAGAAAAATAGTATTAAGCTCTCACTGATATATTTTCAAATTAAAAGAAATTAATAGACTACCACGACAGATTGGCACCTCACCTATAATATAGTCTCAGAGAGTTTCCTTGAACACTGAAATATTACTTAACTTGTAAATAGTCACACAGGTAGTATGATTATTATTTCTATAATTAAAAAATAATTTACCTATAAAATAACTATCATTTCTCTAGTACTTTAAGGTTTGCAAAATGCTTTATATATTATTTTCCCCCAATTAACAGATGAAAAAACCGAGGCAGACAAAGATTAAGTGATTTTCCAACCATCACATATGACTACTAATTATCCCAAGACTGGACTTAATTCAGGTCTTTTTGTTTCTTAGTATTCTATAAATTGTAACTGCTTAGTATAAGTCAGAGAGTAAACTTGACCTCATATTGTACTTCCATCTTAAAAAATTGTTTAAGCCGTTTTATTTTTGCATAATAATTTTTCAATATATTCCTTCCCCTTTTCTACCTAGAAAGCCATGCTTTATGAAAAGGATAAAAATAAAGTGGAATGAGGTGGTTAGGAATTTAACAAAAAGAATAATGATTTATATAATACTTTAAAGTTGTAAAGCAATTTATGAATATTATCTCGTTTGATTTTCATGACAATCCTGAAAGGTAGGTGAGATTGTTTCCCCAATTTGGAAGCCAAAGCATACAAGTTCAGTCAGTTACCCAGGTCATAAAGTTAGTAAGTGTTTTGAAGTGGATTTGAATTCAGGCCTTCTTGATTTCAGGCTCACAGTGACACCTAGCTAGCTGTCTTTAGACAATATTTCAATTGTCTTATGGTATATGTAACATTACATTCCCATAGTCACCCACCTCTATGCAGAATTGTGTCTCCATATCTCTTCTTCAGAGCCAAGTTGGTTATTCTAATTTCACAGTATTTTTTCAATTTATCTGCTGTGATTATTTCCATTTATATTATTTTAGCCACTGTTTTCTTGCTTCTGCTTATTTCACTTTATATCTGTGATCCTTTTCATGAAGAAGGCAAGAAAGTTACCCCAAAACATATCTGTTTAAATATTCATGTTCAAAAATGTTTAACCAGTTAACTTTAAACTTAGTGGAGTTGCTCTTTGTATGATGGATACAGATTTTCTTTTCTGTCTTGGTAGAGCCTGCCAGATCCTCTTTTCATTAGTATAAATTATAAGAGTCCAGGGTCATATCTTAGTCACAATAATATTTTGTAGTAATAATTTGCAATGGTTCATCACCAGCAGGTTGACCAATGGAGATATCATCCACAGAAAGTAGAAAGACATCTTCAAAGAATAGATGAGTTGTGGCCTGTCTTATTGGAGGGAGTACTTATAATTTGCAACAGTAAAATTCTGGGACTTGTGAAACAAATCAGATTTGACCTGAATTCTAGCTTGGAATTAATTTTCACTTAATTAATTAATTTAATTTTTTTCTCTTGGTTCAGGCTTTGGAAGATCGGGTATGGGACCTTTTACAGGAGGCAGACAAGGCAGCAGAAGAGAACAAGGACCAGTGTCAAGTCTATGAAGCCATGGCAGAGACTTTAGGAGATGCCTGGGCAGCCCTGGTCACTGTCCTGGAGAGGAGAAGAGAGCTCCTAAAATTGACTTCAGAATTTTTTGAAAATGCCTTAGAGGTTTGTGTTGGGTAGTTCAGTTTTTACCTGTTTCTCACAAGGGCCTACAAACTAAAATTTTAAAATATTTTTGCTCATATAAGAATATTGTGTAAATCACCTAGATGTAGCACATTTTTTCTTGATAGTTGAACAATAATATTGTTGAACTCAGACATGGTATTATATATTTAAAATGTAGGCTTTCAATCTAAAATTGAATAGTAAGGAATATGGTTTCTCTTATTTGAAGATAATAGATTAAAAAATTATATTCCTAGGGTTCCATTTTTCTTTGGAGCTCCTGAGATATATAGTTCTGATGACTTAGTCCCTCCAAGAGGAGTGGGAAGATTACCATGGAATAAGAAATGTCTCTTCCAAGTAATTTTCATATCTTTTTAGACATTTTCTTTTTTTTTTAGGTTGCTTTTTTTTTTTTGCAAGGCAGTGGGGTTAAGTGGCTTGCCCAAGGCCACATGGCTAGGTAATTATTAAGTGTCTGAAACCAGATTTGAACTCAGGTACTCCTGACTCCAGGGCCAGTGCTCTATTCACTGTGACACCCAGCCATCCCTTTTTAGACATTTTCAAAGTATTATGAGAATAAACTAGAACTGGCTTCCTCCTCTCCCACCAAGAAAAAAAGTGATCTTTCCTATTGTCTAAATCATAGCACTTTGACTCTCTCATTCCACTTGGATAGTGTACCATATTGGTCATTTGTATATTTATCTTACCTTTCTTAGGAGATTACACCTTCATGAGATCAGGGATTTTGTCTCATTCATCTGTTTTGCCTCATCAATGCCTAACATAATTAGTCACTTTGTATTTATAAATGCCTACCATGTGCCAGGCACTTTGTTAGGTACTGGGAATACAGAGAATGATATGATACTTACTCTTCAGGAAATTACATTCTAATAGAAGAGACAAAAAAGGTACATGTATGTATTATTGTTGTAGTTCATCTTAGCTGTAAATTGGATTTGAGTGAGACAGAATTGAGTAGTCACCTTACCCACTCTTTCTGAGTCACTGAAGTTTAGTGGTAAGACAAAAGTCAAGATGACTGGATATGGCTAAGGATTCAGTGAATGACTTTAGCATCTTTGACGTCTGACTAAGCTCTGCATGCTTCCTGGCATCTGCTTCAGCTGTCTTCATGGTCATTAGAATAAAGTGTTCTCATCTGCCCATTTCACTGGGGAAAGTCTTCACAAACTTGGGGTAGACTTCCCCCTAACTCAGCAATAGGTTTGAGACATATCTGGTACTTTCAACCTGGTTTAGCCCATGTTCTGAGACAGTTTACCAGGGTGTTACTGTTGCCCAGGCCTCAGTTTCTTGGAAACACAGGTGAGAATTAGATGAAATGCTAAAAGTGAGTGAGTAGCTCTGAAAAGGTCTCAGAAAGTCAGAGATGCTAGTTCTCCCTGAACACCCCATATAACCCATATATTTATGCAAATAAATGTAAAGATAATTAGTATAGGTGGAGGCAAAATCATGAACCCTAACTGTTTCAAGAAAGCATTCATATAAAAAAAAAGCAGTGCTTGAGCTTCATTTTGATGGAAGAGATTCTTTGGGATGGGGATGAAGAAGGAATTCATTCCAGGTATGGAGAATGCTCATTACAAAGGCATGTAAATGGGAGTGGGATGTATGGAGGCTAGAGAGAAGGTTACTTTGACAGAATGAAGGAAGGGTATTATTAATATAAATGAAGCTGAAAAGATAAGTTAGGACCAGGTTGTCAAGGTCTTTAAAGCAAACTGAGTTTATATTTGATCCTAGAGGCAATGGAGAGCCACATGAGTTCTTCTTCAAAATTAATAATATATATATGAACATATGAATAATTGCTCATTTATATCAAGTGAGTGTTCAGTAAATACTTAAATGAAATGTAAAAATACCATTTTACATTAAAAAGTATTTTCCTAAGGATTTTTATTACCAGAAATTTCATGTTTAATGTTAATCAATATAAAAGAGAATATATCCAACAACCTCTCCCCCATTCCCCTCTCTCCTTGCCTTGTTTCCTCTTTAATTCCCATAAAATTTTGAGCTTCCCAATTCAAAATATGTCTTAAAGTGCATTATAAATGGGAAATGTCATATTTTAGAGAAAGTCAGTTATTGGGAATTTCATTTTTAACTTTCCTGTCAAGTTGGCAGCACATTTATTTTGATGTGAGATTGCTGTTTCATTATGATAAAGTACTAGCTTCAAAGAATATGACACCCTCAAATTCAAAAATCAGGACACAGATCCCAAATATTGAAGTTCAGAGGATTAGATATGGGAAATAAAGACTTGGAAGAGACACGTTCATGTGTCATGAGCTTATTTAACAGCAAGAGGGAAACAGCAGAAACTTTAGACTATTTCAAATTTGTTTTTGACAATTTGAGCACAAATTCAAGAAACTATTTATTTTGCAGTCTTTGATGGGGAAACCATATATGCTTCCTTTCTTTTTTTCCCCCATTCTGACTCCCTCCTAGTTGAAACACATACACACATGTAACTTGTTATATGCCCACTTGATTCGTTTCATCTTAGCAAATAGGTCTGTGTCTTTGGCAGACCTAAGGAAGTTTTGAAGAGGGATGGATTTGGGAGGAATGGTAAGATAATTTATATTTGGGGCAGGAGAAGGAAATGAAGGTTATTAAGAACCTACTATATGGCGTTCTCTCTCCTAAGTGCTTTACAAATATCATCTCATTTGATCCTCACAACCTTCTAAAATATCTGCTATTGTTATCCTCATGGAAACTAAAGTAAATAAAAGTATTTTTAAGTAACTTGTCCAGAATCACATAGGCAATAAATATCTGAACCTGGATTTGATTTCAATTTTTCCTGGTTCTAGGCCCAATCTTCAATCTACCACCTTAGTCCACATAGCTTTTGAAATTGAGATGTTTCTAGGATATCTATCTTGAAATACCCATTAGTTGGTTGGTGATGTGAGCCTGAGAGCAAAAATGGGGCTGGATATATAGATCTGGAAATTATCTGCATAGAGTTTATAATTGAAATCATGGGAGCTGATCAAGTCACTCACAGAATATTAAGAGAGAAGAGAGAATGCTATGGGCTTGGGGAAAAACCACAGTTTGGGCAATGATATTTTTTCCAAATTTTTTGTTGAATATTTCTTAATCACATGTAAAACATTTTTAACATTCATTTAAAAAATTTTGAGTTTCCAAATTCTCTCCTTCCCTCCCCCACTCCTTGAGAAGGCAAATGAATTTGATATTGATTATTCCTATGAAGTCAGGCAAATCATATTTCCATATTAGCGTGTTGAAAAAAATACAAGCAAAAATAAATAAACCAACAAACACCAAGAATAATAATATTTTTTAAAAAAGAATGCTTCAGGGCAGCTAGGTGGCATAGTAGATAAAGCACTGGCCTTGGAGTCAGGAGTACCTAGGTTCAAATCCGGTCTCAGACACTTAATAATTACCTAGCTGTGTGGCCTTGGGCAAGCCACTTAACCCCATTTGCCTTGCAAAAACCTTAGAAAAAAAAAAAAGAAGAATGCTTCAAACTGCATTCAGTGTTAATCAGTTCTCTCTCTGGAGGTAGTTAGCAGGCTTCATATGGATCCTTTGGAATTGTTTTGGATTATTGTCTTGATCAGGAAAGTCTTTCATAGTCAATCATGCTTCAAATATTATTATGGTGTACACTACTCTGGTTTTGCTTATGTCACTTTGCCTGATTTATATAAGTTTTTCTGAAGTCAGCCTGCTTATCATTTCTTATTACACAATAGTATTCCATGACAATAATATACCACAACTTGTTCAGCCATTCTCCAATTGATGGGCCTCCCCTTGATCTCTTTTCCATCATAAAAGGAATTTCTATAAATATTTTTGTACAAATATATCCTTTTCTCTTTTCTGGAATAATATTTTCTTAGCATGCAAAGGATTAAAGTAGCTGGGGAAAATAGGAATGACTTCACATGGGAAGTAGTTCTTGAGTGGCACAAAGGAATCTAGTGATTGTAAGACCTGAAGAGAAGGTCTTCCAGAAAGGGGGACAATTTATGCAAAGAGTTAGAGGTGGGAGATGGGATCCCACATACAAAGAAATCCAGTGTGGTAGGAGGTGAAATGCTTGAAGGGGAAATAATGCCACAATGTAATATCACAGTAATACCTTGGAGAAGGTACAGATAGTCAAATTTTTCTTTCAAATGTCCTTATTTTATATGTATTTCTCTTATAGTTTGCTGTTAAAATAGACCAAGCTGAAGACTTCCTACAGAATACCCAAGAGTTTGAGAATGCTGAATCCTTAAAATCACTTCTTCAACTCCATGAACACCATTCTAAAGGCAAGAGACACATTTATTACCCCCTGAACTGTTCATCTTGTGTTTTTTGAGATTTTTAAAAGAGTAAATGTGAAAATGTAGATTTATGGCACTTTTCAATTTTCTTTATTTTACATATCATAATTAATGTATAGTTTTGACCTTTGTGGTAGAACTAAGGCTTACACAAGAGATTGTAATCAATTTTAGTGACTGAATATTATAAGGTTCAATTGAACATAACCAGTTTTACGTAAAATCTCTGGAAGAGGAATAAATCATTCATTTTTTTTCATTTAGAAACTAATGTTGCTTTTTATTAAAAAAAGATGTGTTTTACTTCCCATACCCCAACCACAGACATGAAAATCCAAAAAAATATGGCCGAAATTAAATAGCATAAGTAAAGAAAATTGACATAGTGGTTATATTACTGGACTTGGAATCAGGAAGACATCTTCATGAGTTAAAAATCTGACCTCAGAAACCTATTAGTTGTATGGCCCTGGTCAAGTCACTTAATCCTGTTTGCCTCACTTTCCTCATATATAAAACGAGTTGGAGAAGGAAAGAAGGAAATGACAAACTACTCCAGTATCTTTGCTAAGAAAACTCAAAAAATGGTGTTATGAAGAATTGAACATGACTGAAATGATTCAACAACTACAATGGAAATATATAGATAGGTAGGTTCCTGACCAGTATTTGGAGGCTAGACCTTCCTCAGATTGAGGTAGTCAATCTACTTATCTAGCTAGACACTATGGAAGAGATGATAGGTAATGACAAAAAGTCACTCATTCCACCCTAGCCCCCAACTATTCTATGACAATTTGATTTCTTCTGAGCTTAAACTGGAAATATTATTACTTAGGGCTAAGGGCAATAGAGCAAAGGCAACTTGAAGCCACTGGTAGAAAAATGTAACGCCTTTAGGTGGAAGCCACAGAGAAGCTAACTTGAGATATAGCCATAGCCTGGCTTTGTATTTTAACTAACTTTTCTTTTCTTTTGAGACTAAGTATAATTGCATTAATCCTACAGGAGAATTACAAACACTGTCAATATCTTCTAAATTTTGGTACCCTAGGCAAAGCCCCCTTACTTTACTCCTCTAGTTATGTCTCTGTGTGGGATGGAGTTGTCAATCAGTATCCTCTCCTTTCATTTCAAACTCAATTACAACAGAATATTCTGAAAAGCTGTTTTTAAGGACTCCAAATGGTGCTATCAATGATTATTTGCCATTTACTAATGATCATATAATTAGGAAATTTCAAAGAGCAGAGAAAAAGTAATTTTTTTCCTTTGATTTTGAGAACCCAACGTGCCTATGTGTAATTTTGACCTGCTGTTGCTGTACAGGCTCTTGCAACTAACTAGCTGACATTATAAATAGCATGCCAGTGTTCAAGATTAAAGCAGCAAGTCACATATTTCTATCATACTGCAATAATCTAGTTGGGTCCAAGGCAAAGAAACTGAATCACATGAAATTCCACTCAGGAGACTGAGGAGTGAATTGAGCTAAGGTAACAGAGATGGGCTCTATAGTCTCAATTCAATCTTCATTGAGCTGACACGCTCATCACACAGCAATTTTAACACAGAAGACCTGACAGTGATTGATGCTTTTACTGATAGGAGCTTCATAACTGAGGCTATCAAAGGCAAATGTTTGTCAGAAGAATAGGAGACCTGGGGGAAGAAGACTTTCTCAAAGGGTTCTGAGGATGGAGGATGAAAGGTAGAGGTTAGTTACTGATGTCACTTTGTTCTCTTCCTTCCAAAATATTAGCATTTGAGGCAACAATGAGCTAGTTTGCATGGAGCTTCTGATGTGGATTGGGAAAGAGTCAAGAAGCCCCAATTCCTCAGCTGACAACTCAAAAAAAGCCCCTTATTTCAGTGTCATGGAAATGGTTCAGAAGGGACTGCTGGATCTCTTTGAAGACTGAGGGCAAGTTCCATGACTGATTTTCTGAACATTTAAGTTGCAGTCACATAGCTTTCATGGGGGCATTTGGAATAGGACCAATGAAGCAGATTCAGAAGCAGCAAAACCTAAAGAAGAAACTCTTAAAATTTTTTTTGTTTTTTAAATTTATATATATATATATATATATTATTTTTAAAGATTTTATTTGAGTTTTAGAATTTTTCTCCCAATCTTACTTCCCTCCCCCACCCCCACAAAAAGAAATCTGTCAGTCTTTATTTTGTTTCCATGTTGTACATTGATCCAGATTGAGTGTGATGAGAGAGAAATCACATCCATAAGGAAGAAACAAAAAGTATAAGAGATAAGATCAGACAATAAGATATCTTTTTTATTTTTCTAAATTAAAGGGAATAGTCCTTGAACTTTGTTCAAACTCCACGGCTCTTTATCTGGATACAGATGGTATTCTCCATTGCAGACAGCCCAAAATTGTTCCTGGTTGTTGCACTGATGGAATGAGCAAGTCCATCAAGGTTGATTATCACCCCCATGTTGCTGTTAGGGTATACAGTATTTTTCTGGTTCTGCTCATCTCACTCAGCATCAGTTCATGCAAATCCCTCCAGGCTTCCCTGAATTCCCATCCCTCCTGGTTTCTAATAGAACAATAGTGTTCCATGTAGTACGTATACCAGTTTGCTAAGCCATTCTAAAGAAGAAACTCTTGACCTGAGCCAAGAGGCCACTAATGAGACAGTCTTAAGCAGGTATCTTCATGTGCTTCATCTTTCCCACCCATAAAATGGGAAATTTGAGACTATTTTATTGGGATCTGAAGAGAAGTAACTAACTGGTGTTGTTAAAAAAAATGCATATCTAACAATGGAATTCTGTATTTGGTTCTTGTAAGGATTTGAGAAACAAATCACTTACATCATTTCTCACAATTTTTGCTACCAGTAAAAAAGACAGTTCTGAGATGTTGAGTGAATCATGAAGTCTTAGGATGATGCAAATTGCAAAACATAAATCTGTAAATGTATAAGAATTTATCATACCTCAACTAAGTGGTGGCCTTATCTTAATTAGTTTAACTTATTTTTCTAATACCCAACATTGTCAGATCTTTTGCTTGGTATCACCAGAAAAAATCCTCCAAAATGCCCTCAAATATTTAATATATATGTAAAATCATTCATAAAATTTAAAAGGTCATAGGAATTATTATTTTTGAATGTTATTGGATAAGTTGCATTGATGATTTTGTTTTTACATCAGACATTTCTGAATATATGTCTCACCCTTACCTTAGTAATAAACAAACTGTCCATTGTAAAGAAGAAAAAGTCAGCAAAAACAACTGGTAGAGTTTCTGACATTGTATATAATATTCTCTTCACTTATTCTCCCTAGCTTCTCTGCTGGAGGAAGAGGAGGAAAGTATAAATCATTGGAGTTTAAAAAAATTACAAATCTCTTCCTTTACTAATTAATGTAGAAAATTTTTTTTCCTCCAGAGTTACTTCCAAATACCTGAGTATTATGCTGTATAGGTAGGGTCTCACTGAGATTTGGTTTGCCATCTCTTTTTCTTCCAGAGCTCTTAGGACGATCTCTAACTCTCCTAAACAAAAGTCAACAACTCACTGAATTCATAGAAAAATTCAAATGTGAAGGACCTAATGTGAACCCTGAGTTGGCTCAGGGAGCTCATAGCAGCTGCTTGAAGATTGACAGCCTTCTTGAATTGCTACAAGACAGAAGAAGGCAGCTGGACAAATACCTGAAGCTGCAACGCCAGGAGCTGGAGCATGTCTTGAAAATTTGCCAGTTGGACCAAGAGGAAAACCAGGTATTTATCCTCCAAGGGAATATTGATGATATATGGCCTCAGCAAAGAGCCATGGGGATTAATACTTGGGTAATTGTGCTTAGGAGAGTGGGTTTCTTTATGTTTCTTGGCCATTTAAACTATTTGTCACAATACTTAAAAAAATGAACTTTGCAGAATGATCAACTGCTGCAAGACTCTGAGATATGTTTACCTTTAAAGACTTTGCAAAGTTTTGAAAATTGATTGACCACATGTGCAGTGAGCATATGTGGAAAACAAAACCTGAAAGGTGACTCCCTTTTATCTTTACATTTTTTTTCAGGTAGTTAAAAAAAATCAGCAAACAAAAACCTAATTTTATCAAGATGATTATAGTATTTTATTTTAATTTAAAACAAGACTTCTTAACATTTTTGTGGGCTTCACAGATTCTTTTTTGGCAATTTGGTAAAGCCTATGGATCACCCTTTCAGAATAATGTTTTTAAATGCATAGGATTATGAAGGAAACCAAAGGTTGATAAAAAGAAAGATGTAATTGTTTTTCTTAGCTAAATTTATGAATGCTTTGAAATGTATACATGGACTCCTAAAGGATCTGGTTTAAAAATGTGGTAGGAATCAGAGGAATTTTTCACAAGACAAAATAATTTAAGGGCATTTCTTTGACTTATATGAAAATCTATAAAATCTATAAAAAATAGCAAAAAGCAAATGTGCCTTCATTAGAAAAATGGAAGGTCATTGATAATTGAAAATAAAAAGAAGCCAGACATTAAAGACTCATAAATATTCTTCAGTTTAATGTAATAATTGTGCTTTCTTAAGTGCTGAAGTTTTTGCCACCCTTTTGTTGCCTAATTTTCACTGCATTTCTGCTTCACAGGAATGTTAATCTTTGCAGTCAGGTGCTAGTTAAGGTCTAAAAATATGCTGTAGACACGATCATGGACAGAAGATCACATAAATGTTATCCCTACATTTTGTAGCCTTAACATTTCCCCTCATCAATGGAGTAATGATTTTCTGAGGAAAAATAAGATAATTCCCTTCTCAGTGTTCTGTTAAAATAGATTATTTAGTTAATGTATAAAATATGTTAGAATTCAGTCAGTAATGGCCTTGGGTTGACTCACTACTTCTTTAACAGCAGGGAATTCACAGAATTGATTTTTTTAAAAATATGGGTTTTTTTTCCATTCACATATAAAAACAATTTTAATATTTATTTAAAAAAGATTTTGAGTTCCAAATTTTCTCCCTCCCTTACCCTTCCCTAAAACAGTAAACAATTTTATGTAGGCTATATATGTGAAATCATGTAAACAAATTTCCATTTTAGTCATGTTGTGAGAAGAGAAACAGATCAAAAGAAAAAAAAAACCCAGGAAAAAATTAAAATGAAAACAATATGCTTCAACCTAAATTCAGAATATATCAGTTTTATCTCTGGATGTGAATAACATTTTTCATTATGAATCCTTTGGAATTGTTGTGGATCATTACATTGCTGGCAAGATCTACGTTATTCATATTAATCATCACACAATGTTACTTTTATTGTTTACAATGTCATTCTGGCTCTACTCACTTCACTTTATATCAGTTCATGTAAGTCTTTCCAGGTTTTTCCTGAAATCTGCCTGCTCATCATTTCTCATAGCACAATAACGTTCCTTTATAGACATATGCCACAACTTGTTTAATCATTCCCCAACTAAGGGATATCTTAATAATATTTAACATATATTTGTATGTTTATATATACACTTATGCATACACACACACATATATGAAATTTCCTGACTTAGTGAAGGGGTAAACTAATGAGTTTAATAATGAGCAGCTAAGTGGTTCATAGGATAGAGTACAGGGCCTGGAGTCAGAAAGATTCATCTCTTCCTGAATTCAAATCTGACTTCAAACACTTACAACTGTGTGTCTCTGGGCAAATAACTTGACCCTCTTTACCTCAGTTTCCTCAGTAAAATGAGCTAGAGACAGAATTAGCAAACCACTTCAGTATCTTTGCTAAGAAAACCCTAAATGAGACATAACTGAACAACAACACAAACCCCTGATGAACAGTATGAAAATTCAGATATGTGTATATGAATGCATACAAACATGCATATGTATATTCATGTGTATATTGGGGTTATGAATCAGTATAACCAATGGGAAAATAACTTGGAATTATGCAAATAAAGTGATTAAATGTTCATATCCCTTTGATTTAGATTATGCTACTAGACTTTTTGTCTCAAGGAGCTCATTGCTAAGGAGAAAGTCCTTAAATATAAGAAAAAATATTATTAACAATACTTTTTGTGATAGCAAAGATTGAAAGTTATCCAGGAGTGGCTAAATAAATTGTAGTATATGAACATAACAATATATTACTATGGTGAAGGAAGTGGTGACTATGATGAATATAGAGAAGCATTGAATGAACCTGTATGAAATGATGCAGAGTAGACAAAGTAGAACTAAGAAAACAATATATGAGATGATTAAAACAATGAGAATGGAAAGAATAACCACACAATAATCAAATATGAAGCTGTGAAACAACAAAGAATAAACATTTCACCAGTGAAGAGATAGGAAAAGATTTCCTTCTCACCTTACTTCTTTGAAATGATGGGATATACATAGATGTGACACGTTTTACACACACACACACACACACACACACACACACACACATATGTTTAAACTTTTGACATATTGGTCAACTTTGTTCATTTTTTCTCTTCCTTTTTTCTTTAAAAATATTACTTGTTATGTGGGATGCCCTCGGGGCGGGGAGGGCAAGAGATAGTGAGAGAAATCTTGGTGATATAAAAAAAACAAAAAAATCAATAAAATTTACTTCTTAAAGATCATCTGGTTCCATTTTTCTATTACAGAGGGGGAGACTGAGGCTCAGAGAAGTGAACCTGTAAGCAGTCACATAGCTAGATGGTTGTCAGAAGAAAGAGCTGGAGTAGGAGTTAAAAAAAAACACATGAATTTAAAGCCAGCCTAAGATACTAACTAGCTATGTGACTCTGGACAAGTCACTTAATCTCTGTTTGTCTCAGTTTCCTCAACTGTAAAATGGAAAGGACACCTCCCTTACAGGATTGTTATGAGGATCAAATGAAACATTTGTAAAAAGAAAATAAAAAGCACTTTAGTGCAATGTCTGGTGTATAGTAGGTATTTTCTACATATTTATTTCCTTCCCTTCCCCTTCACTTTTCTTTTTAGAAGCAGAACCTCATGGGATTGTTGTGAAGTTTAAATGCTACATAGAAGATAAAAGCCATGAAAAGTAACATAATTTAGTGTGAATAATATGAGGGCTGGTGTCAAGAGAGAGCTGATTTCCAATTGTATATCTGACATTATTAGTGTGAACAGGGGCAAATCACTCACTATCTAAAAATATGTGTGTGATACCTACAGTAAGTATCACATAGAGGTACCCTAAGACTCAAATAAGATAAGTAAGCTCTTCACAAACCTTAAATAATTATTGGTTATAATTATAATTAACTGAAAATGAAATCCTAGTTTTCTAATTCCTTTTCCAGAGCTTTTCCCCACTATGAAAAGGTACTTTTTTAAAGTTTTTTTTTTTGCAAGGCAATGGGGTTGAGTGACTTGCCCAAGGCCACACAGCTAGGTAATTATTAAGTATCTGAGGCCGGATTTGAACTCAGGTACTCCTGACTCCAGGGCCAGTGTTCTATCCACTGTGCCACCTAGCCACCCCCAAAGGTACTTCTAATGGCAAATTTTATAATGAATTTCTTTCTTTAGATTATACAGAAATCTTACAATGCAAAAAAATTAGTCAAAAATTAAGATCAATAGATTATGTGATATCACATTGGGGAAGCTTCATTAGATTAACAATATTAACTAAATTAATTTAAGTTTGATATATATATATCAAACTTAAATTAATTTAGTATTTTATATATATATATATATATATATATATATATATATATATATATATATATATATATATATACAGCTTAAAAACAATATTGCCATATCATGGGTCCATCCATTGAGACTATATCAAATGTTGTCCTATATAATAACAACTTCTGTCAATCACTCAGTCAACTATTATAAAGCTCTTACTATGTGCAAAGCACTGTATTTTTTTATATTTTATTTATCTTTTCCAACTACATACACTGATGGTTTTCAACAATCATTTATTTGCAAATTTTTGAGTTTCACATTTTTCTCTCTCCCTCTCTTCCCTCCCCCCTCTCCTGAGAGAAAGCAATCTAAAATAGGCTCTACATGTATAGCCAAAACACTGTATTAAATGCTAAGGCTGCCAAGAAAGGTAAAAACATGATCCCATCCCTGTCTTCAAGGAGTTCACATTCTAAAAATGTTCATGATCAGTCAAATGAGTTCCTCTGCAATGTTCTTTTTAAAAACTACTTACATTGGTTGCTTTATCATTTGAGCACTATATGCGAGTCACTATTCTAAGCCCTAGGAATATTGTTGTTGTTTGTCTTTCATTCTTTTTATTTTTCTAATTTTATTTATTTAAGGCAATGGGGTTAAGTGACTTGCCCAAGGACACACAGCTAGGTAATTATTAAGTATCTGAGGTAGTATTTGAACTCAGGACCATCCTCATTCCAGGGCTGGTGCTCTATCCACTGCACTACCTAGCTACACCCTGTCCTTCATTCTTGACATCACAGAGGTGATGTTGTGACATGCAAGTGAATTGGATTTGAATTGGGGAGGGGTGCTGTGTTAAGTCAGTTTCATTTTCTCCTTCAAAGCTATCTGGGTCTAGTGGCCAGATATGAATCAGGATGATTGGAGATGCCCCCAGATGAAATGGGAGACCTGACTTTTTTAAGTTAAGGTCTTTAACAGGTCTCAGTTTGACTGAAGCAACACCATTCAATGATTAGGACTAGGTAAGAAAAAAATGAAACAAAGAATGTCTACTTTTGCATGCCCCCCCCCCCCAATCAATCTAGATGGGGAAGATCTCCAGGCTTTTTGGCCAAAACAGAAACAATTGCTATTTACTTACACTTTGAGCCATCCAGACTCAAGCATCAAGTGGGGCTTGGTCTGGGACCTATTTTTGACTGATCAAAGTTAACCTGAGTGTTTGAGGGTGGTAAATCCCAAGATATCTTGATAATTTTCTAACATCAAAATATACATTCCTTTGGGCAGAACTTCTGCAGGTAAAAGTGAAAGGAAAGAAAGAAAAAAAAAAGAATGACATACCAGGCACTACTCTAAGTACTAGTAGAGAAAGGCAAAAATATAGTGCTTATTCTAAAGGAGCTGGTAGGCAAATAACTACACACATTTAATAGATCTTTCTACCTAACTAAAATAAGTCAAGGAAAGTCTTATGGGAAAGACAGTGAGGAAGACCAGGAAATGTCATTGGCCAAAGGTGGGATTTTAGCATTATTTTAGTTTTATATTGTGGTGATACTATATAAATTTTTATCAGTGTCTGTGGAATAAGAATACAGTTTAAAATAGAAAAAATAAAAATTAGTTGCATTTGAAGATTTAAAAAAATTATCAGCTCAAAACTGTGTGACAATCATTCAGTCTATCTCTCTTCATCATGGCAATATTGTTACTGGATAACATTTTCTCAAATAAGTCATGTGTATCCATCTCTTCTGGCTAATTAAATTCTCTCTAATAGAGTTAAAATTCTTGAGAGTTGTTAAAGTCTTTCTTTCAGGTAGGGATGTTGCCAATTTCATCTTACTTTATAACAGGCTTTTTCCCCCTTCACCCCTCCCTTTTTAAAATTTTACCTTTTCATGTGTCTCTTGAGTCTCCTGTTTGAAATCCAAATTTTTTATTAAGCTCTGGTCTTTTCATCAGGAAAAGTGGAAATCCCCTATTTCATTAAATGTCCTTCTTTTGCCCTAGAAGAGAAGACTTAGTTTTGCTGGATATTGGATTCTTAGCTGCATTCCAAGCACCCTTGCTTTTCAGAATATTGCATTCCAGGCCCTTTGATCCCATAATGTTGATGCTGCCAGGTCCTGTGTAATCCTTACTGTGGCTCTTTGGTATTTAAATTGTTTCTTCTTGCTACTTACAGGATTTTCTCTTTTATCTGATAGTTCTGGAATTTGGCTACAATATTCCTTGGTGTTTTCATTTTGGGAATCCCTTTCCAGAGGGGATCAAATGTATTTTTTCAATAATTATTTTGCCCTCTGGTTCCATGATTTCAGGGCAGTTTTCCATCACTAAATCTTGTAATATTAAGTCCAGGCTTTTTTCTCTTCAATGTTTTCAGGAAGACCAATAATTTTTAGGTTATCTTTTCTCAATCTATTCTCAAGGTCAGTGGTTTTGCTGATGAAGTATTTAAGATTTTCTTCTATTTTTTCAATTTTTTGGTTTTGATTACTCAGTTCTTTTTGTCTCATGAAGTCATTGGTTTCTATAGAGTCCATTCTGTTTTTTTTAGGGAAGAATTTCTTCATTTACCTTTTGCAACTCCTTTTCCAATCGGTCAATTCTATTTTTGAAAGAGTTTTCCCTTTGTTCATTTGAGGTTCTGAGAGAATTATTTTTTTTTTGCATTTGTCCAATTGTATTTGCCAAGGATTTGTTTTCTTGTCACAAGGTGTTAATCTTCTCTTGGGTTTCTTTTCCCATATTTCCCATATTTTCCAATTGATTTTTAAACTATTTCCTGATTTATTCAAGGAAATCTTTCTGTGCTGGAGACCAAATCATATTCTCCTCAGCGGTTTTAAGTCTCTCTGAGTTAGGGTCTTTCTAGGAATTTTTCTAGAGGGCCCCCCTTCTTCTGGCCTTTCTTCATTTTCCTAGGATCTTGTGCTAAGGGAGGGGGCTGGTTCACAGAGGTTTGTTATTGAGATCCCTGGAGGCTTTACTCACTGAGTATAACATCTCCAGCTAGCCAGTAGCGGGTGCTGGAGGCTTTGCTCACTTTATATAAACTCTCTTCCAGGCCAGGTTGGGGTGCTGGAGGCTTGAACCTCCCCTCCAGCCCTTTCTGTAAGTCCCAGATTGTCCCACAGTCACACCTCCACTCCCTGGTTGTTTCTCAGAGCAAAGTGGTTCCCCAGGGCTGATCTTAGATTAGTTTGGCTCTTGTCCCTCCCCCAGTGACTGTCAGCACTCTGCACTCGCCATACCCCTGATCCCCAAAGACAGACCTTGAGGTTCCTGTTGTTCTCCTCGTTTCTCTTCTTCTCTTCCTGGGTTTTGTCATAGGACTTCCATTAAGAGGTTTGTTTCATATTGTTTATGAAGGAAGATCAGGAGACCTTAGCACAGGATCTGGCTTCTCTCTGCCATCCTGGCCAGAAATCCTGGCAATATTGTTGATATATACTTTCTGTCCCCTTCTCTTCCCCCCCTCTCCCTCCCAGATAATCTAACTGGTTTAATGAATGGGAACTTGTGGATATGTAGTTGGAATCATTTTCCCCCCTAATTCATACCCCCCCTAAATAGCTGCTTTAAAATATCTTGAAATTCTAAAATTCTGATAGTAACTCTCTTAAAGGGTGGTTTGAACTTGATTGCTAGCATCATCAGGGAAAGACTGGATCTGAGATTGTATTAATATTAGGGAAATCTGGGAAGAGGAAACCACTTTTATCAGTGCAGATTGCTTTCTATTATGCAATATATAGTTTTAGAGGGTGCTGCTTAGATAACTGAGAGGACAAAAATGATGTGTTCCAGGTCATATACTTAGAAGTGGGACTTGAGCTCAGGTTTTCCTGGGTCTAAGGCTGACTTTCTGGGCACTGTACTGTACTAGCCTATTAACAAACAAACAAACCAAAACTAATCAGGCAATCCATGTTAGGAATTATATTCTTTGACAGGTATGTTGACTCTGATTTCTTAATAAATGTTAGAGTCTTCTTATGTCATGACTTATCATGATTGACTAGAATGTAAGAAGGAAAGTGAAGAAAAGACTATGATCTTTCTTTGCCCTAATATCTATCTACCTTCATTTTTAAATTGTCCTGAAAATATATGCTTTGACTTGAAAGCTGGATTACATGAAAGTGGAATAATTCATGGCAGAAACTAACCCTATTGATGGCAAATCAGTAGTTTTATATATGTGTACCCATATAGAAACCCTCCTCCTTTTGTGTGTGTGTGTGTGTGTGTGTGTGTGTGTGTGTGTGAAAAAGAGAGAGATAAATAGCTAGCTGGAAGAGAGAGAGAGAGAGAGAGAGAGAGAGAGAGAGAGAGAGAGAGAGAGAGAGAGAGAGAGAGAGAGAAATGTTATCTACAATAATCTACAAATTACTTTTTAAAAACTTCATATTGGTAGTTTTTGTTTTCATGTCTCCATTTCCAAATATGCCCCTCTCCCATTACCCCGTAGAAAGTCATAGCTTTATATGAAGTAAAAAGTCACATTAAAAAAGTGAGTATGTGTGGAGGGGGGAAACCAGTTCTTCAAAATTAACTAAAACATCAATGTATGTTTTCTTGTAACAATGCTGCAATGTATGTAACATTAAAAATCCATCTATGCAAAGAAGAAGAGGAGATATATTTTGTCATTTCTTCTTTGGGAACAAGTTTGGTTTAATTACACAGCATAGCCAAGTTTACTTGCATAGTTTCATTTTTTCTTTTTTTTCTTTCCATTTAAGTTGTTTTGGCTATATATGTGTCTTCCCAGTCTTTTCTGTATTTCATATTGATAATTTATTAAAGGACAATAATATTCTGTTGCTTTCTTGAATCATAATTTATTTAGTTATTTCCTTAAAATATACCTTATTTCTAGTTCTTTACAACTTCAAAAAAAAGTACTGCTATGATTTGATGTATGTAGGTTTATTCTTTTACTTCTTTCAAGTATATTTGTAGCAACGGAATGGTTAATTCAAAGGGAATAGATATTTTAGCCATTTTCTTGACAATATTCCAAATTACAACAGACCAATTCATAGATTTGCCAATAGTTTTTGTGTTCCGTTAGTGTACCTTTCTTTCCATAGGCTCTCCAATATGGACTATTCACATCTGTTGTCACCTCTGCTGATTTGAGATATATAAGGTAAAACCTCTTAGGAATTCTAAAAGGACTTGCTTTTGAATTTCTTCCTATTTTTTTAATTGTTCCTAGCAAATGCTATTGGTTCGGTGTCTTTGCTGTTTCTTTAAAGTTTCTTAAGTAAACCAGCATTAAGTAAATCATCTTAAGTATCCCCATCAATAGGGATAAGTGTGTCTCCTTTATGCTTATTTTTAGACTTTTAGTTTCTTTCTCTTGAATTAATTAAGAAAGCTTCTTTAGTTTCTTTTTTGAAAATTATGCTCTTGATTTTAGATATATTGTTGTCCAGTTATTTTTAGCCATTTCTGAATCTTCATTACTTCATTTAGGATTTTCTTAACAATACTGCAGTGATTTGCCATGAAGAATCTCAGGCACACAGGATTAAGTGACTTGCCTAGAATTCTAAAGTTAGCATCTCAGGCCAGATGTGAGTCTTCCTGACTTCAGGACTGGCATTCTATGAAGCTTCCCTTTAGATATATGTTTTTATCATACTAAATAGTTCATTTATTGTACCTTAAAGTGTTGTTGGTTTTTTTTTAAAACAACAGTGATTAAATTTATATTTTTCTTAAACGTTTTTTCCTGTTTTCATTGATAAAACCATGTTTTTGAAAGTGTTTTTGTTTTTTAAAATATTTATGTATGTTATTTGTTTTCTTAATGATGAATTATACTTGAATCTCTGGTATAAATGCAGCTTGAGTACAGTGAATAATTTTGGGCTGTATTGATGGTGTCTTTTAAGTAGGATTTTATTATAAAATTCTGAAATAATATTCACTAGTAACATTGTTCTGGAACCCTTTCATTATTTGGGTATTGTAACTCTAACTCATAACATTAATTTGAGATGCAGTATTTTCTTTCTTAATTGTTAAAAATATACTATATAATATATATATATGTAAATATATATATATATTTAAAATGTTCTTAAATTTTTAAAGGAATGTACCTAAAAATTTGACAGTATTTTGATAGTTCCTATGCAGCTGGTTCTGAAATTGGATCTTTAGGGTCCCTTTTAGATTTTTTTAATAAAAATCTTTTATTTTTCTTAAAATCTCAATTTTGCTGGCACATAATTTGCATTTAATAGATTTGGAAATAGCTATTTATTTTTTTACAGGGAAAATTTCTGAGAGTGGTAGAAATACTTTATAATATTAAAGCTGGATCTTCAAATCTTATTCTAGCACCTCTATATTACAATATGTAGAAAGATTCTTTAATCTCAAAGACTGAAGTAACAAAATGCATGTACTAGCAGATCCTACCAATATTATATTGTTCTTATTACTGGAAATGGGTTATATTTCTTTTGTCTGTAGACTGGACAAGCTAACTTTGGAGAGACTCATCTCCAAAATGGTTTCAGGATGATTAAAAAATTCAGAAAGCAGCCATTCTCATAGGTCATCTACTAATCCATAAAAGGAATGGAGCCTTCATTAGTGAAGATGAAAACCAGTGATCCAAATCACAAATTCTTGGAATATTGAAGAATTATCTGCTTTGAATTGTATGGTATATATTTATTTTGTTTACATATTGTTGCCTTTCCTAAATAATCTCCATTAGGAATGAACTAATCCAATCACTTCTCTTTGAAAATGAAGAAACTGAATCCCAGAGAGGGAAAGATCTTTATTCAAGTCACACAATTAATGAAGTTGCCAAACTAAACTTTCAACCCACATTCTCTGACCCTGAATTAAGTACTCTTTCCACTATATTATATTATTCTTGCTATCCTATGAGTAGTCGTTAAAATCGTATAATAATTTTTGAAGGTTCAAGATAAATTTTTCAATTCTGGAACCTAGGCAAAAACTTCCAATTTAGCCCTTTTCAATGAATTCAGGGTGAAGATGTTTGATAACACTCAAGTCAGTTTATATTTGGTTATATTCTCCAGAAAAAGCATTTCTGATTTCTAATCTCAAGGAACCTATATACTTTCTCCCAGATTTCATCACTCCTACTGATATGAATCCTATACACAAGTCCTTCTCCAATGCCTTGTCTTGGTTTGAAAATGACTCGATTCCTTAAAAAATATTCCAGAATATAAACTCTGTCAATCTCTAATAAGATGAAAATGATTTTCAGAGTGTATCTGGCAATAAACTATATTTGTTGCTCAAACATTGTATGGATATGCTCCTCACTGGAGGCTTCAATACATGAATAAATGAGTTAATGAGTGAGTGATAAAAAAAAGTTATTTATAACTTGAAATGTGCCAACCACTATACTAACTTTTGCAGAATCAAAAACAAAAATGAAGACTAGGTTTGTCCTCAAAGAGTTTATATTCCAATGGAAGAAGAAAAAATATATAGGAAGGTGGTAGCCAGAGAGACATATTTTCAATGGAACCAAAGTAAAGTTGATTGATATACCATGTCTTTGTCCCTTTCTTTCTCCAAGACTCAGTTTAAGCATCACCTTCTACAAGAAGGTTTTCCTCCTGATCCCCCTGCTTGCTAATATTCTCCCAAACCAACTTTTATTTACCTGCTTTGAATTGTATGGTATATATTTATTTTGTATCATTATGTTGTCTTCCCTGAAAAAATTTTATGACCTTAGAGGTAGAAATTGTATTATACCTGTACTTTTCCTCTTTGCATTTAAAACTGTTCTTGGAACAAATTAGTCACTTAACAAATATTGACTGATTGACCAAAAGATTTGTGAATGAATTGAAAAAAATTGATGCATATATAATCATCCTTCAAAATGATTAAAGTATTGTGAATTTTAAAATTGTATTTCCATTACAGAGCAAAATTTTGTTTTCTTTCCCCCAACTCTGCTCTTCCTAATACTCATTGACACCTAATCCAATTGCCTTTGGATAATCAAGAATGCAATTATAATTATTGTCATCAATGAATAAGATATAATTTACTTAAATAGGAGAATTCAGGATATCCCAATTTAAAAAACTCTAGCATTATCATTGTCTTTGATAATCATTACTAATGGAGTTGGTAGTCATTACTGATAGTAATTGTGTGAGAATGCCAAAAACAAAAAAAAACAATGTGAGACCAACACTTTTTTCTCCACTAAGCCCAGTGAAGATTGAGCTTTGATTTTGATTATTTGTCAGTCATAGACTAATGGCAAGTAAACTTTATTTTGTGTAATACCTAGCAAATAAAATATAAATTTTAATGGTCATAATAGTTGTAGATAATGACTGTTAGGAAAAAAAGAGAAATTTCAAACTGCATATACAAGCAGAAATGATAAAACCACAGAAATAAGGTGTTCCCCCCCCCCAAGTTTCATTTTAAATATTATCTGTTTATAACCAATTTTTCATGTTCAAAAGGAACATGACTTCCAGGCCACCAGCTTTTATGTGAATCTGTTGATGATTGATTGAAAACCTATTAGTATGAAGTGCTTGGCTGATTTGCTTGATAATCTAAGGCCATTATAATGTGTCAACTCTTCCTGGAAGTAAAAACTGAGGGCTGCCATAGTATTAGCTACTGATGCCTCTAAGGTAGTGTTAGGATATAATGGAGAAGTATAGATCATTTTGCATGTTTTTGTCAATTATTTATCTTAAGAGCAAATAGAATGTTTTTTATTGACTTTTTTGCTTAAAACTTTTTAATATATATATTTGTTCTTTAATGGAAATACAATTTTAAAATTCCCAATACTTTAATCATATATATATATAATATATATATATATAAAATATATATTTTATATAACATCTAGCTCTTCCCACCATGAAGTAACCTTATTTAATTTAACCTATTTAATTCCCTTAATGCATACATGTTCTATTGATTTCAAACAGAAAGAAATGTTGCATTTTTTAGGGTTGTCTTTATGACTATAATATGTCTTAGTATATTTATGACTATAAAATTGTCATTATATATCATATATATATATATACTGCATGGTGCTCTCTGCTTTTACCCTCTCTGTTTTGAACAGATTTATTCAGATAGATTCAAAAGTCTTTATAATCATTCTTCACAATAGTGTTTTACCAAATTCATATTGCATAGTTGCTTCAGTCACTGGGCACATTTTGTGTTTTAATTGAGTTATTTCTTGAAAGTAATTTATATGATTAGGAATATTAAAAATTAAATGGAGAATTAGTGCTGATTCAACAGAAACATAGTCATAGGGCAGTTTGACAGTAAGATACCTGTAGTTTTCTGAATGAATGTCTTATTGAAGATGCATTTGGCATCCATAGCCTAAAGCATTTTTATCATAAGCTAGTGCATAATATAGAAGTATGACTGATTCCCCTTTGTTGGGGGAGGTAAATGACTAAGGATCACAACTGATAAATAAGATTTCCATCAGCTGTAGCACTAAGTAACAACCTCAAACCTCAACTTTCCATAAAAGACCAAATGAAAAATGGAGCTTCTTTCTTCTGTTTCTAATAAGGATGGGATGAACTGATAAGCATAATCACAACACTTTTCTTTATCAATGTTTTTAATATGTAAAAATGTGCACTTATTTTAAATAGAAAGTGGAGCAGCTGACCTTCCTTTTCAGTGCCGGCAGCATTTTGTTTTGCAGATAATCTGCTTCATTAATGAAAATCAGAGGCAGATTGGGGTATTTTGTGCATAATTAATTATCTTGGCAAGAAGATTTATGAATGTAATTTTTCTCAATTGCTCTAATCAGGCTTATGTGAGACAAACAAATAAATTAAACCTAAGTTATTCACGGTCTCTTTGTAAAAGGCTGTGTCAAGGGCACAGAGGAGAATTAAGCAAACATACGGGTAGAAAACCACTTTTCAGTATGCTGACTATATATGTGTATAAAGAGGACACTGGAAGAATGTGAGTTCTGTGGACAATTGGAAGTTGTTAATGAGTTGTCAGTTATCAGTGTGATATATATTATATAATCCATATATATATATACATATATATATATATAAAATCTTTATTAAAAACAATTAAAATGACAGCAGAAATGACTCATCTGTGCATCTGTCCTCTGCCTGATGATGACTGAAAATGTGTGTGTGCCTACTGACCTATATAGGTAGATATGTGATTGTTGGTGAACAATGCTACTGAGGCCCTCCTTCTTGGAATGGAGTAGTTTGTGTATTTGAATGGATCTTTCAATCATTGGTCTGGCATAGAATTAAGAGGTGGGTAAAACCACCATTTGTAAAAGTCTAAATGGAATCAATTCAAACTGCAGCAGATTTAATAACATTCATAGAATTTTCCTATGAAGAACAAAACTGTTTAGAGTTCATGCCTTCTAGATATCCAGTAATTTTAAAGTTATAACAACTTTACCCCCATAATGGGGGTAATGCAATTTTTTAATGTGACTGAACCTTAAACTAATGAGGAACTGTTAGATGAAGTAAAAGTTATGAAGTATATGCCATGTGATACTAATATTATTTTCTTTTTTCTCAAGGGAATGATATACCCATAGTATAACATCTGGGTTTCAGATAACATCAAGGCATTTGACAAAATTTCTCAATATGTCCTTGAAGAAGATATGGACAAGGGTGGTAGGACAGGTAGATTCAGAACTGGTTGATAGATTAGAACAAAAGAGACTTCAGTGGATAGCTCTCAAACCATGTCTCAATTCTAGTCAATATTTCTATGAAGGAATAAATGGAATGTTTATATATTTGTGAATAACATAACTTATATTGATGCTAATAGGTTGAATGACAGACCTAGTACCCTAAATGATTTCAACAAATTGGAATGATGGATAAAGCCTGATATTATGAAAGGTTTTTGTTTATTTTTGTTTATTTCAATGACTTTATGATCTCATTGATATGTGTATTCCTACCTTGTATGTCCCCTTTGTAATTCTTATATATGTTCTTCCCTATGCTTTATAAACAGGATTCACCTAATGCTCTGGAGATCTTCTAGGTCTTTTTACATTTTAGGAAGAAAACTCTATAGTTTGGGGGCTGTCCTTATGATATCTTTTGTTCATGGCACATGACAAGTTCACCTCCTTTTCAGATTATATACTTCTTAATATTTCTTATGACACTTCTTTTATGTAAGATCAATATTGTAAATATGTCATCACCTACTTATGTATATCTATGACTTTTTCTGTGACCATCTCAATGTTAAGAAAAGATGTACTTTTCAGCAAGGATGTACTTTTTCAAAGGAATCTTCATAGAATCATAGGCTCATAGATTAAGAGTAGGCAGATTCTGTGTGTCTTTAGAAGTTCTACAGGTCAAACCCATTGTTTTACAGATGAGGAATCTGATGCCCAGAGAGACTGTAATTTGCCTAAGGTCACAGGAAATAAGTGGTAAAGCTGGCAATATTATACTAAATGCTTAGGGATCATATTATGCTTTTTTTGGTCACCTTCCTAACTCAATTTTTAAATAAATGAGAAACAAGCAAATATAACTGGCTCCAGGTCATTTAGGGTGGATCTATATTGGAGAAACAATTCTCTTAATGTTTCTGGCACTCATACACACTGCCAGTACCTTGGGCAAGGAATTATAGGCATTGTTTCCTTTCCTGATGATATATTCTAATTACTTTTGTGAACTTCTCTCTCCCAAATCAGGTTAATTTAGGAATAGAATTCAGGGCTGGAGACTCACATTCTTTTCTCATACACTGCTATACTGGACAACAATTTCAAGCCTGGATAGATATAAGTAAAGAGTAAAAAGTAACAACATATAAACTTATAAAGAAAAAAAAACTTAGAGGGGGTAAGATGCTTTACTTTTGAAATTGTGTCATGAGATACATTTGTGTGACCATTTAGATTCAGAGAATTTATAGAGAACTTAGACAGCATCAAATCCAATCTCCTCATACTCCATATGAGAAAATGTAAGGTCATATAGCTAGTTTGTGGCAGGATTGTCACTAGAATTATAATTGTCTTCGATTTCTCTAAATCCAGTCCCATTATATCATATTGTCTCTGAACAGAGCAACCCATTCAAAGCCTTAATAATAACTATACTATGACCCATAATCAGGTAGCATTGGATTGGATGGCATGCCTGGTGAATACTGGTACCTTCATTAAAATTTGCCTAAAAACAATGTGAAAGAACTAATTTAATTACATTTCTCATTTGAGAGTGAGTAATTATCAAGATGGATGAGTATCATCCAGAATTGTTTATTTGCCCTCTCACAAGACATATGGAACAACTTTCGTGAAAGAAAAACTTTCTCTAACCTATAAATAAAAAGACATGTTTTTGGTCACTTAGAGCCGAAACTTTCCTAGGGCACATCCAAGTTTTAGCAAGCTAATGAAGGCAGATCAAAAGTCTGTCCAGAAATTGGATAAGCCCAGTTAACTTTAAAAACATATTCCTTCACACTTCTCTACTGTCTTTCCACCTGCCCCCCCCAGGACTCAGGTAATAGGAGTCAGCTTGATCTGCTCTCCATTTGGTATTTCTTATATTTATGGGTTCATGCCTATTTTTAAAAACCACTTACTGTTTCCATCTTTATCTGAATTGGCTCCTAGGAAATAAATGCAACTGGCTTCTGTTCCATAAGAGAATGAGAATAAGAAAAACAAGTTGGTACTTGGGGGTGGGAATGGGGAGTTTATGATAATAGCAACATGCCTTCAAGATCAAAGTACTTACTCCAACTGTCACCTATGGCCATCAAATGTAATTGAAAACAACTGTGTGTAGCCTTGATAATTGGAAGAGAGCCTGTCAAGAAGCCTAGGGTTAAGAGAGATAAAACACTTGATGACTTTTTTCCTTTATCAGTTGTCTCTAATAGCATCTGGTTATTTGGCAAGAGTTGTTCAATATAGGGAAAGGAAAATAATTTAAAGAGATATCTATCTTTCTCTTAAGTGCAGCATTTGTGAAAGGAGTTTGAATTATTTATTGCTGGGATTGTCTCCTGCATCAAGGATTTAAACAAAACTCAAAAAACAAGATTTGCTCAAGAGATCGATGTAAAAGCAAACCCACAAGCAAGGCAAAAGTTGATGCGGATACATAGAAGTTATTCTTGGATAAGGATAATAATGGTAATAGTAATAATAATAATGATTGCTAATAATAATAATTAGCATTTGTATAGTACCAGCTATATGCCAGACACAATGTTAAGTGCTCTACAAACCTCTCATTTAATGCTCACAACCCTAGGAGGTTGGTTCTATATTATCCTTATTTTATATTTGAGGAAATGGAGGCAAACAGAAGTTTAGTGTCTTATCATCATCTATCTAGTCAGTGTCTGAGGCTGAATGAAAACTCTGAGCTGCTGGTGGGAGCAGATACTTTTCTGCAACCCTGATTTTTTTCCTTTGGACCATCACTGAGCTCTCTGTGGCTTGTGCCTCTGTGACATTCATCCCTGACAATATGCTTAGTCCCATTCTATTTTATTTTATTTTGGATTTAGGGGCCTATTACTAAGAATGTCAGAGGCCTAAAATTTTCCTTTCCAATAATTATGGACAACAGAGGCAGTTTTGCAATAATTTGAATAAAATATATTTATTTCTGTAGCAGTCAAAACTCAAATGATGCTACAGTGCAGGATGATCTCTCTCCTAGAAGAGATGGTAAAAGGTCTTTAGGAAAGATTTTCCATTATTTTGTAGGTTCTTAGGCAGCTAGATGATGCCATAGTAGATTGGCAGGCTTGGAGTCACTAAGATTCATCTTCTTGAATTCCATAGCCTCAGATACTTGCTAGCTGTGTGACCCTGGGTAAGTCACTTAACTTTGTTTATCTCAGTTTTCTCACCTGTAAAATGAGTTGGAGAAGGAAAAGCAAATCATAGTAAGTATCCCTGCCAAGAAAACACCACATGGGGTCTTCCTGATGATGGTGAGTTCTCCTGACTCCATGCCCAGAACTCCATCCCTAAGCCACTTAACTAATCTGATGTAAGGAATTTCCTAAAACTTGTCAAGTCTGATAAGTCAAACTTTGTGCACTTCATGAGGGGTGTGGAACACAGTGGATACTGCCAGAAGGGATTTAGAAAGCATAGAGAATTATGAAGTCTAAGATAAGATATTGAAATAGGTGATCTTTTCATCACTGATCCCTTAAGATGAGTGAACTTCAGAAGAGAAAAGCAAATTTGGGAAATTAATTAAGAATGTGGTATATGAGCACAGTAAAAATCCAGATTCTGTGACCTACTATTTTTGTGACTCTAGTCAAATCACTTAAGCCTCAGTTTCCTCAAAAGTAAATGGAGAAGGTTGAGGTAGATGACCTCTGAGATGCCTTGCAGCCCTAACTAACTGATCCTATAATGGGTTTTTAATTTTTGGATCATGACCTAAAGACTATCTTGACAGAAAGAGGAAAAAGCTAAATGTTCCATGACACAGATCACAAACTGGACTGAGTGGATGGATGTGAGATTCAATGATCCAGACAAAGCAGCTAATTTTTTTTTTCTTGGTTTGTCTTCATTTTAATTTTATCCTTCAATAAGCAGAAGGAACAATAGAAAATAATTGTTTTTTTGGAACAAATTCTCCTCAAGTTGCTTAAGTTGAAATGATGGAGACTTTTTTTGGGGTAGTGAACATGCTGTCTATGAATCTGTAATAGAGGAAAGCAAAGGCAAAAATAATCTGGCATACCTATAGTATGTGAGGACAGATTTTAAAGACTTCAGAGCAAGGCTGGGTAGGAACATGTGGCCTAAAATTCTGGGCTAAGGGACATGGGAAGATCTCAAAAGTGAGAAAAATGCTGATGAGGAAGAAAAGAGGGAAAAGAAACTTACGATTAGATTGTGATGTGAATGCACAGGTGGAAACAAAGCAAGGTGCAATACACAAGCAAGGGAGGTCCTAATATAATTGTTTCAGGACTTCTGAAGCTCAGCATAAAGCTGAAGGTCAGTAAGAAGCACCAAGATAAGCAAAATGGTGATATTTTTCTTCTTATATTTAGTAAAAGTTTAAGACTGATGAAATGATGATACATGATAGTTAAGGCAGATTATATTTCTTCTGTTTTATCTGTCAAGGAGAATGAATCATTTTTGGACTTAACATGGATAATGAGACCAAAATGGCTAAAGGGGGAAGGGATAGAAACCCAACAAATCAAGAAATATTCCCTGATTATCCAGGATCCATTTGTCACCAGGTAAACTACATCCCATGGTACAAAAAAGAACCAAGAGATGTGATTGCTGAGTGAATGATGTCTTAAAGATGGTGTAGAAGGGAAGGGTTATCTGAGGACTGAATGAAAAATGACAATTTTTCAATTTCCAAAGCAAAGGGAAAAGAACTGAGTATAAACTATAGGTTAATGAGATTGACTTTGATTCTTTGCAAAGTTTGAGAATGGTTTTTAAAAAGAAATTGCTAGGAAAAATCTGTGAAAGAAAATGATGATTACAAAATGGTGATAGGAGCTTGGGGAGGGGTTGTATAAAAAGGGAGACAAGTGGTTCTATATATAATAACACAGGGATAATGTCAATTGATAGAGATTATGGGCAAATGATATTTAAATAAGCCAGGCCAGATTATTTATTATTTCATTGTCTTTACCACTAGACCCTTCCTTCTCCCTCCCACCCCCTCACTTGGTAAAACACCCTGTTTATACTTACACACACACACACACATATACACACATACACACACACATCTATTTTATGTCAAAAATCAAAGTTCACAAGATAAAGATTTTACCTTAAATTTTACCTAGTGGCAACTTTTCCTATGAGGTAGACTAAAATAAATCTTATTTTCTTTTTCAAAAAAATTTTCTTGTCCATTTGTATAATTAAAATGATTTGTAGGGAAAGAGTGATCAGACTGGGGAATACACTTGGGTGTTTTCAGTAGCCCTTAAGAATGTCACATAGATCTGCTTTCCAAAAGCAAATGAGGAATGTTATCATTAGTGGGTGTGTCGACTAAAAATAGATGCTGAAGTAGGCTGAAAAGACTTCCCCCCCCCCCCAATTGACTAAAGCTTTGCTTCTATTTCTGTGTGTGTGATTGGAAGGTTATAAACTCCTTGGGCTAAGAGGAAACTAATGGTCATCTAATCTATTTTCCATCATCTAGACAAGACTATTCCCATTCCTTAAAATGGGAAATGTACTTTTTTCTTTTTTGATTTGGCACATGCATTCATTCATACTCTCATAGCCAGTGCAAAAGCAGCATT
Organism: Macrotis lagotis; assembly: GCF_037893015.1. NCBI lineage: Eukaryota > Metazoa > Chordata > Mammalia > Peramelemorphia > Peramelidae > Macrotis > Macrotis lagotis. Next base: position 682,274,495 of record NC_133658.1, read on the forward strand.
GAGTACCAACAAACAGGAGAAATCTTCACACACACACACACACACAGACACAAAAACTGATCTAGAACTTCCAAAACTGAAATTTTCATAGAAAAATCTAACACTGTCCAGTAAATTCCATTGGGAAGAATACATCTCAGTTACAAACACCATTTATCCCCACCTTTTCTTTTTGCTAGACCTATGAGTTCATTGGTGTAGTATATTAGGGCAACTAGGTGTTACAGTGGATAGGGCACTGGCCCTGGAGTCTGGAGGACTGAGTTTAAATCTGACACTTGACAGTTATTAACTATGTGACCCTGGGAAAGTTAACCCTGGTTTCCTCACATCCAGGACCATCTCCAGTCCTTCTGATTTATATGGGCTACTGGATCCAGATGGGTCTGGAGGAGAAAGTGAGGCTGGTGACTTAGCACAACTCCCTCCCTCAAACACACTTCACATGCTTGTCTTGGCATCACCTCCCTGATGGCATGGTCTTCTTTGGGAATGAAAATCAGACAACAACAACAACATAGAGAACCCAAAGGAGAAAACTGTACTTACCAATGTCCTTGAGCAACTTCTTTATAACATAAGAGTTTGAAATTAGCCAAGGGCATTGAGATGTTAAATGACTTGCCTAGGATTACTTACCGTCAAAGGTAGAACTTGAATCCAGGTCTTCTTGACTTTGAAACTGATTCTCTACTACTTATAATATCCTATTATACATTCCTTTACACTGGTATATTATATCTTTATTGGAAAAATACAGGAAATGTACATTTTTCAAAAGTATTTGTTTGATTGTCTAGGCATAGATAACAGATACAACTTTATAATTAACATAGTACTTTTAATATATATTATTCCATTTGAGTCTCACCACAACACTGTGATGAAGATACTACAGGTATTCTGTGAATTTTGATGAGAAGGAAGCATAATTAGAAAGTTTAAGTGAATTGTTCTAAGTCATAAAAGCTGAGAAATATAGGAGCAGGGTTTCCTGTCATGAGATCATAGAATTTTGATCTGGAAAGGACCTTAGAAGTCTTCTAGTTTAATTCCCTTGTTTTAAAAAATAAAGAGACTAAGACAGAGCAAAGCAATTTGCCCAAGGTTGCAACATTTTTAAAATCACAGAGATGACATCCTTTTGAAATAAATTTGCATAATATTATATAGGTGAAATTGGTTACCATAACATTAGTAGGCAGCCTTGAAGGAGAAAAGATATGACAAAGGGATAAAGTGCAGGCTTAACAAGGGCTGAATAGAAACAATCAATAGCTGTCTGGGAACATGTGGGACTATTAAATAAGACATAGCTTTCGCCCAAAATATCAAATCTGGGAAGGATGGTTAATACTTCTGCTTTATGTATATATTCAATTATGTTATATTAATATAATTATACTATATTTATATATTTAATAAATAATCATATAATTATATTAATGCTTCTGCTTTATGCATTTGATCCTCATAATAATTTCATGAGACAAGCACTATTTCACTGATGGGGAAAATGAGCCTGATAGAAGATAAGTGACTTGCCTTAGGTCACACAGAATGTCTGCTAGGGTCTACCAAGAGTCTAAAATAGAATTTGAACTCAGGCCTTCTTGACCCAAAGGCCAAAAACTCTCTCTATTCACTAATATCAACCACCTGCAGAGCTCAGTAATGGTCATTATTGTTGTTGTTCAGTTGTTTTCAGTCTTTTCTTCATAACCCAATTGGGGTTTTCTTGGCAAAGATACTGGAATGCTTTGCCATTTCCTTCTCCAGTCAAGGATAATCATAGCTAATAATTAAATAAGGATTTCAGGTTTGTAAAATGTTTGTATACATTAACTCACTAAAATCCTAAAAGGGTGCTAATTTTTATTATTACCATTTTACTCTGAGACACAGAAAAATTGTTTGTAATTCTCTAAGGCACAATTTAAATCCAATTCTTCCTAACTCCATGCTCACAGTTTTCCCTCCTCTGGCAAAAATGAATGAGAAAATAAAATCTTTAAAAATTAATATTTTATTTTTCCTAATTACATGTAAAAATTTATTTATTTATTCATTTGTTCATTCATTTATTCATTTATCTCTCTATCCATTCATTCATTTATTCATCTATCAATCTATCTATCTTTCTATTTATTTATTTATTTATTTGTTTGTTTGTTTATTTATTTATTTGTTGCAAGGCAATGGGGTTAAGTGGCTTGCCCAAGGCCACACAGCTAGGTAATTATTAAGTGTCTGAGGCTGGATTTGAACTCAGGTCCTCCTGACTCCAGGGCCAGTGCTCTATCCACTGTGCCACCTAGCCATCCCTGTAAACAATTTTTAACATCTGTTGCTTTCAAAAAAAATTTTGATGTTCAAAAGCTTTGCATCCCTCCCATTTCCCCCTCCTCCTCTCTGAGATGACAAGCAATCTGATATAGGTTATATGTGTGCAATCATGTAAAACATTTTCTTGTTAGTCAATTTTATATAAGAAGATAAGGAAGAGAAAAAGGAATGAAAGAAAGAAGGAAGGAAGGAAGGGAGGGAGTTAGTGAGGAAGAAAGGATGGAAAAGTAATACACTTCAATCTGTTTTCAGATGTCATCCTGCTTATCGTTTCTCACAGTACAATTATATTCCATCAAAATCATATACCAAAGTTAGTTTATTCATTCCCCATGTGATGTGTGTCTCTTGGTTTCCGATTCTTAGCCACCACAAAAGAACTATTAAATATTTTCATACAAATAGATTCTTTTTCCTATTTTTTGGAAAGAAAACTTTTTAATGATATTGACTGGCTAGATTAGTCCATTTAACTTTTACCTCTATTTGTATCCCCATAATTTTATCTCCATATTAATTTTCTACTCAACGTTTTCTCTTTATGAGTCAAAATTAAACTAAGAAAAACAGGGGTGAAAATTATGGAGAATTCCTTTTAGAATTCCCTTTTTCTTTAAAAATATTAATGAATAGCCATCTTCTACATGAAACATTTCTTAATTTCTCCTCCAATGTTCTCCCTCTCCAAATGACCACAAACTATATTTGTTTTTTTGTATTCTAAATATGCTTCCTTTTCCCTTAATATTTCCATGTCTTTTTCTCATCTAGAAGGCTCCCAAGGGAGATATGTTTGTGTAGTTTCAATGGATGAAAATAAAGAGGAATTTTTAAGAATAGTGGGATACAATCAGGACTTTTGAAAACAAAAGGCTTAACAACTTTATGGTACTACTCCACAACAGAACATCAGAGAAAGACAACAAAGATGGTGAAGTATGTCAGGGAGGGGAACCTTCCAGCTCCTTCCCCATGAACAAATCTATTTCCCTCTCATCTCTTACCTGGGAGTCATATTTCACCCAACCTCAGTGGCACCCTGCCCGCCTTTGTTCTCTATCTCTTGCCTGGAAATTATAATAGGATCAGTAATATATTCCTTCTTAAAAATGTTTCAACCAGTTCTTCTCCAGTATTGCTCTACTCACTGTTCCTATTACTTCCCAGAGAGACTTGTCTCACCACCACTCACTTATATGTGTTGCCTTTTTCTGTTAGAATCTAAGCTTCTGTTAAGAGCAACATTATGAGATGATCAACTATGATGGATACAGTTCTCTCAGCAGTTCAATGATCAAGGACAATACTTAGAGATTTGTTATGGAAAATGCTCTCCACATCCAGAGAAAAAACTATGGAGTCTGAATGTAGAGCAAAACATACTATGCTCACTTTTTAAAACTTCTCTTTGTTTTTCTTTTTCTCATAATTTTTCCCTTTATGAAGCAAAAACAATGTGGAATTTCACATTAATAAATATAAATATTTGAATTTTGATTTTTAAAAATACCCTATAGAAATTCAGGATAGAGAACACTTGGCTTAGCATCAGTTTTTAGAAAAGAAAATCAGAGAAGTTTAACAGAAGTTAAAGGTAATGATGAGCTAAGGAAGTTGTTAAATAAAAAGCTAATTTTATGTTACTTTAATAGCAACAGTTCAAAGAATGGAGGAGATCCCATTGGACTCTGAGTTATTTTAGTCCTGGTTAGAGTGTTGAGTTTAGGTGAATTGTCCCTGTTTTAAAAATGATAATGTTTGTCCTTCATTTTCAAAGAAGACCACAACGTCAGGGAAGTGATGCTATGACAAACTTGTGAATTGGATTTAAAGGAGGGAGGAGGACTGTGCTAAGTCACCAGACTCACTTTCTCCTCTGGAGCCACCTGGGGTCCAGTGAGCAGACATGATTTAGGAGGACTAGAGATGGCCTTGGATTTGAGGAAATCAGGGTTAAGTGACTTGCCCAAGGTTACATACTGCTAGTAACCATCAGATATCTGAGTTGGATTCGAACTTCTGTCCCCCTGACTCAAAAACCAACACCGACAAATGAGGGAAATGACCTGATTCTGAGGTCACACTTTTTTATATAACATATTTATTTATTTGCACATTACCAAAATAATTTTGTTGTAAAAGTAAACATTAACCCTCCTTCCCCCCACAAAGATAAACCCCATGAAAAATAAAATGGGAGAAAAAGAAAAAAATTGTACTGCAGCCTGTGTTCAGCTATTATCAGCTCTGTCTCTGGAATGGATAGCATTCTTTTTCATAAATCCATCAGAGAAGTTGTTTCAATATTTTTTCCCACAGTTGCTAATGCCACTGTATTTCACTCCATCTATACCTCCCATTTATTCTATTTTTTTCTCTCCTTTACTTTTTCCCTGTTCAAAAGTGTCTTGTGGGGGCAGCCAAGTGACACAGTGGAGCTGGGAAGACCTGAGCCCAAATCTGGCCTCAGATACCCAACAATCTCCCAACCTTGTGACCTCAAGCAAGCCATCCAACTCCACAACCTTGCAAAAAAAAAGTGTGCTGTCTGGCTAACTTCTCCCATTATCTTTCCTCTCCTCCATCACCTATACCACTTCCTGCCTTCCCTGTCCCCTTTCTTTCATCCCTTTCTTTCATCCTTCCTTCCCATCCCATTTATCCTTTAGGGTAAGATGGATTTCTATACCTGAGTGTGTATGTTATTTCCTCCCTGACTCGTGTCCAAAGAGAATGAAGGCTCACTCATTCCCCACCTCACCTTTCTCCCTTCCAGTCCAATGCAAAAGCTTTTTCTTGACTTTTTTATGTAAACTATCTTAGCCCACCCCAGCTTATCTTTCCCTTTCTCCCTGTACATTTGTTTTTTTTTTGCACGACTCCATCTTTTTAAAATATTATACCTTTGTATTTAGCTCCCTCCTGTGCCTTGTCTAAATATGCTCCTTCTAATTACCCTAATAAATGAGAAGGTTCATGTGAGTGTTATCAGTATCATCTTCCTATGTAGGAATACACACAGTTCAATATCATTAAGTCCCTCATAAGTTATCCTTCTCATCCATCCTCTCTATGCTTCACTTGAGTCCTATACTTGAAGATCAAACTTTCTGTTCGGCTCTGGTTGTTTCCAGAGGAAAAATCTGAAAAGTCCCCTATTTCAATGAATATCCATCTTTTCCCTCGAAAGAGGACATTCAGTTTTGCTGAGTAGTTGATTCTTAGTTGTAAATCAAGCTCTTTTTGCGTTCCAGAATATTATATTCCAATCCCTACAAGCCTTTAATGTAGACGCTGCTAAATCCTGTGTAATCCTGATTGTAGTGCCAAGATGACCGAATTGTTTCTTTCTGGCTATTTGTAATATTTTCTCTTTGACTTGGGAGTTCTGAAATTTGGCTCTAATATTCCTGGGAGTTTTTTTAGGGCTATCTATTTCAGGAGATAATCAGGGTATTTCCTCAATTTCTATTTTACCTTCTGCTTCTAGGATTTCAGGACAATTTTTTCTGGAGAAATTCTATAAAAATGAAATCAAGGCTCTCTTTTTTTTTTGAGCATGACTTTCAGGTAGCCTAATCATTTTATTTTATTTTTTAATTATCATTATTTTTTAGATTTTTCAAGGCAATGAAGTTAAGTAGCTTGCCCAAGACCACATGGCTAGGTAATTATTAAGTGTCTGAGGCTGGATTTGAACCCAGGTCCTCTTGACTCCAAGGCCAGTGCTCTATCCACTGTGCCACCTAGCCACCCCAGCTTAATCATTTTAAAATCATTTTTTCCTGGATCTCTTTTTCAAGTCAGTTATTTTTCCAATGAGATATTTCATGTTTTCTTCTCATTTTTCATTTTTTTAGTTTTGTTTTATTGTTTCTTGATTCCTCACAGTCATCAACTTCCCTTAGCTCCATTCTCCATTTGAAGGAGTTATTTTCTTCAGAGAACTTTCTGTCTGGTCAATTATACTTTTTAAGGCACTCTTCTCCTCATTGGTCTTTTAATGCTTTTTCCATTTGACCTAAACTGATTTCTAACATATCATTTTCTTTGGTATCTTTTGATATCTCCTTCACCAAGCTGCTACCATGGTTTTCATGATTTTCCTGCATCACTCTCATTTCTCTTCCCAATTTTCCTCTACCTCCCTTACTTGATTTTCAAAATCTTTTTTTGAGTTGTTTCATAGCCTGAGACCAATTTCTATTTTTCTTGGAGGCTTTGGATACAGAATCTTTGACTTTGTCATCTTCTAAGTGTGTGTTTTGATCTTCCTGGGGACCAAAGTAATATCTATGGTGAGATTCTTTTTCTTCTATTGTTTGCTCATTTCTTCAACCTGATTTTGATGTGCTTTCCAAGCTTTTGAGTGTTTCAGGGAAACTCCTCCATCCAAGGACCTAAATTCCTTCAATGTCTTATGAGAGACTCTAACTGCTCTACTGCCTGTGCTCTGGTTTCTGGATAACCACAAGTACTCCCCCCGCCCCTGCCCTGAGGCTATGAGGAGGATCCTTGCTCCACTTTGGTAGTACAGTGCCCCAGACTGTGACCAGTGTCTAAATATGGATGGGACATCAGAGTCCTGTCCCCAGGTTGGTAAGAGACCCTGACAGTCTCCCCCTACTTTCTTACCATCCATGGGCTGAGTACTGGAAGCAGCTGCTGGGCAGCTCCTTGCTGGCTGACTCTGCAGGTCTGCTTCCATTTCCTGGGGCCAGGTCTGTGCTGGGGCCTGGCTGGCCTGGGCTCCGCATTCACTCTGGCAGAATTTCCCCACTGACCTTCTAAGTTATCCTTGGGTTGGGAGATTTGGAAATCACTCCGACTGCCATGAACCCTGGTACCCTACGGGCAGTTCCTGGAAGATTGGAGCTCTCTCCAGCATGGCCCTGGCTGTGCTGAGGCCCCTTCCCACCTGGTGAGGCAAAACTTCCCTGCAGATCTTCCAAGTTATTTTGGACCAGAAAATTGTTTCACTTGGTCTTTCTGTGGGTTCTGCCACTCTAGAATTTGGTTAGAGTCATAATTTTAAGATATTTAGAGCTTTTTGAACTGTGGAGAGCTTCTGGGAATTCCTGCCTCCATCATGGTTCAGCCCTCCACCTTGGCATACTTGTTAACCTGGAAGGTGGGGTGGCTCATATCCCTCAGATGCTAGAAGGATTATTCAGAAAGATGTCATTTTAAAGGAAGCATCCAAGTCTAATAAGATCCATTCATTTATTCAATAAGAATTTATTATCAACCTCTAAGTTCCAGACTAGGAAGGAAGGAAATATGAATCATCTACTCTGTGCCCATCACTTTACTAACAACTTTATAAATGTTATCTCATTAGATCTTCACAATAGCCCTGGAAAATAGGTTCTATTATTATCTCCATTTTACAAAAATGAAACTGGAGCAGAGTTTTAGTGACTCGACTAGTGTCAGACAACTGACAAATGTCAGAGATCATTTCTGACCCAGGTCTTCCTTGATCCAGGTCTGGCACTTACTAACTATCTTGTCACTGGCTAGGCACTGAGAATGAAAGGCAAAAACAATCCTTCCCTATCCTCAAAAATCTACATTTTATTGTGTGTGTGAGAGAGAGAAAGGGAGAGATGAGCATGTATGCAAAAAGTAAATATGACATTTATATTGATTAATCTCTGAGGAGAAGGTACTAGCAAGTAGGAAGATCAGGATAGGAGTTCTGTAGCAAGGAGAACTTGAGTTTTGAAGGAAGTTGGGGAAAATGATTTTCAGGGATGGGAACAAGCTCATACAAACACACAGAAATAGGGAATCACTGAAGTATGTTCAACACTTGAAGGATATAGAAAAGTAGGAAGGAACCAAACTGAAAAATCTTTTAAAACTTAAAAAAAATTGAAACATTGGAAATACAGGCAGAAGCCTTCTCTTAATTATATAAGTATAGGATGAGGGGAGATATGACTAGAAACTAATTAATGTGAAAAAATAAGCAATTCAGCTAATGTCACTTGATAGACAGAAAGCTAATATGATTTTAGACTGTATTAATAGGAAAATGTTATCTGGAACAAAAGAGATTTACAGGTATATTGTACTCTTCCCTGGTTAGGCCAAATCTGGAGATTTGTACCTATTTATTATGATAAAGGGTGTTTCCAAGCTAAAAGTATGTCTAGAGATGTGATGGAAACAGGACTTTTTTAGTTGGGAAAAGAGAAGATTTAGGAGAAGAAATCTCTTTTTTTAGCATTTTATTTAATTTTTTTAAAAGATTTTATTTATTTTGAGTTTTACAATTTTTTCCCCTAATCTTACTTCCCTCCCCCACCCCCCACAGAAGGCAATTTGCCAGTCTTTACATTGTTTCCATGGTATACATTGATCCAAATTGAATGTGATGAGAGAGAAATCATATCCTTAAGGAAGAAACATAAAGTAAAAGAGATAGCAAGATGAGACAATAAGATATCAGGTTTTTTCCCCCCTAAATTAAAGGTAATAGTCCATGGTCTTTGTTTAAACTCCACAGTTCTTTCTCTGGATACAGATGGTATCCATTGCAGACAGCCCCAAATTGTCCCTGTTTGTTGCACTGATGGAATGAGTGAGTCCCTCAAGGTTGATCATCTCCCCCTGTTGCAGTTAGGGTGTACAGTGTTTTTCTGGTTCTGCTCATCTAGGAGAGGGAATCTTGATAATATTTGTAACTTCTCCCTTATTCTAGTCCAGTCTTCTAGGAATAACTGAAGAATAGAAGGAACTTTGGTTTTTGCTATAAAAAAGACCTGATATCTCAAGGTATCACTATGACTTTGGATAAACCTCTTAACCTGTCTATTTTCTAGTTTCTGCATCTCTAAAATAAGGGGGTTTGATTGGATGCCTGATTAAGGTTCTTGCTTTTCAATGGTATCTGACTCTTTCTGTGAACCTATTTGGGGTTTTCTTGGTAAAGATACTAGAATGATTTGCCCTTTTCCTTTTCAGCTCATTTTATAGAAGAGGAAATTGAGGCAAACAGGGCTGACTTGCGCAGGCCCAAATGGTTAGTAGGTGTCTGAAGCTGGATTTGAACTCAAGATGAGTCTTCTTGACTCTAGGCCTGGGATCTATCTAAAAAGTTGTAATACCGCTTAAAATATCATCTAAATATATTAAGTATATTCTCCCATTCCTCCCTCCTTTTATATTTTTACAACAGCTCAATTGCAAAATATACTGAATTCCTTTCTTGTTCTGCTTCATGATTGTTTTGAGGCCGAAGCTCTAAGATTTACATAGTGGAATGATCAGACACAAAAGGACCATTATGTCCATATATAGGTATTGTGGGAAAGGAAAGTATTCTTTCTTTATCTTCTCTTGCTCTGCTCCAATTAATTAAAATTCATAACCCACTCTCTCACCCCTTTGTATATTAAGGAACCACCTCTATCTCTCTTCAATATTAATCCCTCTTACTGGGACCAATGTTAAAAATAAGCATTATAAAATAACATTAAAATCACTTATCCTTCATTCTTTTGACAGCAGCTGCTATAATTTAAAAGCTCATAAAGCCAGTTTGGAATGGCTGAGGCTCTGAGCAATAACCAAAAGGGGAGAGCTGCAGCAGATTCATTGGAAAGCCATTGCAGTTGACATGCCCTCTGTTATTTAGGGTGACTTGTTTCCAGCGGCGGGGAATGTTTGTGAGAATCAAGTTACAGGCTGCTGAGCATCCCTCCCTCAGCCTGGCTCAGCCCAGTACAGTAAATTTGATCTAAGTGGCTGCCCACATGTGAAAATGCCACACAATGAGATGTAACCAAACTCATGATGATCTCACTATGCCAGAGATCAGGTCTAGCTTTATTTAAGTTATTTCCCAAAGTATATCTGCTATTAAACTCGCAGGCTTGGGAACACTGCAAGCTGTCATCAGGGAGCAAGGATAATAGTGGATAATAGTGAAGACCCAGAGAGGTCTTTAATCATGAAAGTTCTTACTCCATTTGACCTTCACTTTCCATGGGAGAGGAGCATTTATGAAAACAGACTAAGAAATATGATGCATTAATGAGTGTGCTGGGGGAACTCTAGGTAGCTTTAAAAATATAAATTCCTCCCTCCTAAACATAGCAACAAATAATAACTATTGTTTTAAAGTTAAAAAACTTCACTCAGTGAAGCACAGAATACAAATATTACATAATAATAACTGATATTTATATAATATTTTTAAGTTATTTGATCTTATACCTTGCTTAAGTATTTGTTATAGTTATTGTTATTCCCATTTTACTGATGAAGAAATTGAGACTAGGAGAGGTTACATGACTTGCTCAGGGTCACATAAGTAGTTAAAAGTTTGATTAAATTTGACTTCAGGCTTTTCTGATTCCAAGTAGAGTGAATTCTAGTCATTATGTCCTTTCATGATTCCATCAGGATGGATTCTTCTGTGCTTGGTGGAGATAAAATGTCTTTATACTTTCTAATCAATCACAAGTGTTTATTAAGCACACTTACAATTTCAAGGCAATCCATTTCTTAGGTTAGACAGAAGCTTAGATTCTTCCCCCCACACATAATTAAATGTCAAGACATTTTTCAACATACTTCTTTTGCTAGCTTTTGAGTTTCACATTTTTCTACTTTCCTCTACTATCTCTCCTTCCCCAAGGCAGTAAACAATCTGATATAGGTTGTATGTATATAATCGTGTTTAACTTATTTCCATATTAGTCATGTTGTGAAATAAGGATCAGAATTAAAAGGAAAACAAACATAAGAAAGAAAGAAAACCATAAAAGAAGTTTTAAAAAGTGAAAATAGTATTCTTTGCTCTGTATTCAGACTCTGCAGTTTTTTCCTCTGGATATAGATGACACTTTCCATAACACATCTCTAAGTACTATGAGAATTGCATACGTCATAGTTGATCATACCATAATGTTGCTGTTAACAGAAGCTTAGATTCTAATAGAAGAAGACAAACCATATAGGGGAGTGGTGGTGAGAGAAGAGACTTTATTTTTGGAAGCAATAGAAATGGAGAATAGAACAATACTGGAGAAGAATTGATTGAAACATATATAGTATATTAAAAATATACTACTTATCTTATTATAATGTCCAGAGCAAGAGGTGGAGAAGGAAAGTGGAAAGGGTGATATATGCCACTGAAGTTGGATGGAAAAAGATTCCCAGGAGGTTAGAGGGAAATAGATAAAAAGATTTGCTCATGGGGAAGGGGCTGGAGCATTACCCACCTGACATACCTCACCATCCATTCTGTCTTTCTCTGTTGTTCTGCTATAAACCTGTCAAGCCTTTTGTTTTCAAGAGTCCTAATTGTGCTCCAGTGTTCTTAAAAATTCCTCTTTATGCTCGTCCCTTGAAACTACACAAACACTTCTCCTTGTAAACCTACCAGGTGAGAAATAGACATAGAAATGTTAAGGGAAAAGGCAACATATTTAGACTATAAAAATAAATTTAGTTTGTGGTAGTTGGGGAGGGAGAGCTTTTGAGGGGAAATTAAGAAATGCTTCATGTAGAAGGTGACTATTGAGTATAATCTTTAAAGAAAAAAGGAATTCTACATAATTCTCAATGTTATCTTTCTCAGATGATTCATATTCTATTCTTTCAAAGATATTTATACTTATACTATCATATAAATTATTCTTCTTGTTCTCACTTTACTCTGATCAATACACAGAACTCTTTCCAGTTTGGTGTGAAACTGTTCATCTCATCATTTCTTATGGCACAATAGTATTCCATTCCATTTACATACCATAATTTTTTCAATCATTCATCAATTGATAGATATCCCTAGCTTTCAATATTTGGCTACTCTGAAAGAAAGTTCCTGTAATATTTTTGTACCTATGGATCCTTTTCTTTTTCTTTTGAACTCTAAGGAAACCTGATATTTAAGGTTTAAAGAAAATATACAGGCTAGTTAATTTTTGTTTACAGTTCCAGTTTGCTTACCAGGAGTTTGGGCCAATCCATAGCCCAACCTACAGTATGTTAAGATTCCCATTTTCCTGCACCCCCTCCAATATGCCACTTTCCTCTTTTGTCATCTTTGAGATGGAACTTCAGAACTTCTTTAATATGAATTTCTCTAATAATTAGTGATTTGGGGTATAATTCTACATGATTGTTGATCACCCATATCTCTCCATAAATGTTTTATTTATATTATTATTCTCAGGGTACCTGTGTAGACATTGGATTGTCTATATTTTATCTCTTATTCTTGGTACAGGGTGGTAGAGCAGAAAGAGCATTAGATTTAAAGTCAGTGGATCTTAGTTCAAATCATGTTTCTGCTACTTACTATGTGATTGTTAAACTTATTTCTTCTCTAAAGGTTTTAGTTTTGTCATCTATAAGCAATAAATATTTATTAAGTACCTACCATGGGCCAAACACTATGCGAGGTACTGGAAATTGAAGGAGTTTGACTAGATGATGTCTGGGAACCTTAAATCTTTAATCTTATTATGAAATGGCATCTTTTTTTAGGCTTTTGTAAGGCAAATGGGGTTAAGTGGCTTGCCCAAGGCCACATAGCTAGGTAATTATTAAGTGACTGAGGCTGGATTTGAACTCAGGTACTCCTGACTCCAGGACTGGTGCTCTATCCACTGCACCACCTAGCCGCCCCTGAAATGGCATCTTCTTCAGAATACACATGCCTCTCTTGATGACTCTTTGACATCTCTCCTTCTGTGCAAGTTATTGGTGATAATGTGCTCACACCAACTTATACCCAGAACACATTTTACAACTGGCTTGCAATTTTGATTTTTCTTCAAACACAATGTTTTGTGATTCACAATCATATAGGACTACTGGGGAAAATGCTGTTTATTTGCTTTTGATGATGTTTTGTGTCAGTAAGCATCTTAGGATCATTGCACAATTTCTGTTGCAGTTGTAAATCCTTCACTCTCAAAGAGTAACAATTTTTAGAGATGAGGAAATAGAAATGAAGTAACAGGCCATGGACACAGAGCTGATACCAGAACTAGGATTCAAACCCAAACCTCCTGGCTCTAGGTTAAACACTTCCTCCCAATTATCACAGTTGCCTCTTGCACTCATTTTATTGTACTAACAAAGTAGCCATATACGGTCAGTTGAAATTGGAATATTTTTTAGAATACCAAACCACTGACTCCCTCATCTAACATCAAGGTTTGTTAGTCTAGTGAATTCAAGTCATTAAGGGATTAGGACCACCTGTTCAAATTCATTTTCCTTTCTTTTCTGGTCACTGTCTCTGTTAAGGAATTTTCAACAATCCTGAGCCCTCATCATCAACAAGACCACAAATGGTTAAAAAAAAACTCTAAAAGAAGCTAAGATCTTTAAATAAGGACATACCATGGCATGCATGGGTCCTGTGATGTTATTTTTAACTAATTACCCACATAAATGGCTGTCTGAGTCATGCAGCAGCCCAAACTTAATTCAGGAGAAAAAGTTTTGGAATGATCTGTCTTCACCCTGATTTCCAGTCACTTTGCATAGTTTGGGTAACCTTCAATCATCAAAGTAAAACACAGAATCGAAGCATGTTAAAAGAAGAAGAAATCTTACTGAATATCCTTGTTTTTGTCATGGAGGGCAATTAGAAGTTATATCTTGAACTCTTACGGTGTACAAAAAGTAGGCTTTGCATTTTCTTAATGATGAACCTTTGGTTTAGTGTGTATAATGTTCTTCTGGTTCTACTCATTTCATCCCCACATCAATTCATGCAAATCTTTCCATGTTTTTTGGAAATTCCATTCCTCATGATTTCTTATAGAACAGTAGTATTCCATCAGAGGATAGAGTTCTGGCTCTGAAGTCAAGAGGACCTGAGTTCAAATTCAGCCCAAGACACTTGACTTACTAACTGTGTGACCCTGGGCAAGTCACTTAACCTTGATTGCCTCACATCCAGAGCCATCTCCAGTCATTCTGATTCATATCCATATGACTGTGGAGGAGAAAGTGAGGCTGGTGACTTAGCACAGCATTCCATCATTCCAGTCCCGTTCATATACTTGTCATGGCATCATCTCCCTGATGTTGTGATCTTCTTTGAGAATGAAGAACAAAAAAAAACAACAAGCAAACAATACTATAATTTATTTAGCCATTCCCCAATTGATAGGAATCCTTTTAATTTCCAATTTTTGCCACTACAAAAAGAACTTTTTTGAATATTTCTATACATGTGGGATTTTTACCCTTTTTCAAGATATCTTCAGGATACAGACCTAGTGGTGGTATTGCTGTTTCAAAGGGCATGTATAGTTTTGCTGCCATTTGTATATATAGTTCTAAATTTGAGCCCCTGATTTAGTTGGGTGTTTTCCTAGGACCCAAAACTAGACTGGCTTTTTTTCAAACTCTGGCATGTACTCTAGTCAGACATCTACTGAGGCCTTTTGAAATTCACAGGATTATAGCCTCAATTCTCCTTTATCTAAAAGAAGGGATAGCAAATCAGGTGTATGAACTGAAACAGTTGTAAAATTGTTGGTTAGCCTAAATGGAAATCAGGTCATTATGGAGAACAGGAAGAGTTTGCAAAGCACAGAGAAAGTAACAATGGTCTTAGGTCTAGGAGCATCACCTGGTGATGTGGCTTCATGAGGATTTGCCCTGATCACATCGTACAGATAGTCAAACCTTGCATGTGACATTCAGTGCAGGTTTTTCAGGTCAGTACCAATCTTAAGAAAATATATTCTGCAGATAAAAAACATAAGGCAAAACATACAAAAGAGAATATTCTCAATCTGGTCACATGCATTAATATGGTTTGGTAAATATAATAACTTTAACTATTGGGAGAAACTTTGAAGTTTCTTGTAGTATGGTAAAGCACATATAGATTTTGCAACTGCTACCAGGAAGAACTTTTTTTTTCAACTGAAGAGGGTTTACCATAGAGACCAAGATAAAGGAGATTTTAAAGCTCTACATAGACTCTTGTTTTGGGGAGAATATATTCCCAAATATGCTTAAATTATTGCCTACTTGAGCATTGGTGTTTTTAAGCAATCTCTTAAGGATACATGAAAACTTGCCCTATTTCTCTCTGTCTTCTCTAGGGTACAAAAATAGTGCATCTTTTCCTTGGATATTTGTAAGTCTATTGTGATTAAAAAAAAAAACTAACCAACCATGCACAGAGAGACATATGGAGCTACTAACAATATGTTTTATATAAAGTCCTTTTATTGGGGTATTGGTAAAATTTGGTTTTATTGTATAGGGGAAAAAAGAACACACTTCAAGTCCTCATTAACCACTTTGCCAATTTATTGAAATTTAATTAAATTAATGATCTTCTTTCCTTTTATCCAGCCTCTTCAATAATTCCCTATTTGTTTGTGACTTTTAAATGAGTTCATGGCATGTTTTTTGGTGATAAAGGGTTTTTAAAATAATATTAAAATTGGAGAAATTAATGAATACCTTTTATGTTTGTTGATAGAAAATCTCAATGACTTCAACTTAATGCAAAATATACATACCAAGTAGTTTAAATGGTAATACCCTGTGAAGTGTTTTTATTTGTCAAGAAATTAAAATTAGAATGGGTATCTTTAATACCACTCTAATAAACTCTCTTATCCAACTTGGGAGGGGGGATTTAATCTCCTTAATTTGATTTACTCTTTAACCTCCCTGAGCCTCACTTTTCTCAACTATCAGGAGAAATTAAATTAAATGATATCTAATCATCTTCTGATGCTTAGGAGGTGCTTAAAGATTTTGTGATAATTTAGGATCATTTTTAGTATCATCAGTTATGTTCATCAGATACACAGGAAATGGGATATTTAACTGAAAAAAAGGAAGATTTAGGGGAGGATATGTTCAATACGGTGAACTATTTGAAAGATTGTCTTGTGAAATAATAACAATAAAAAATTGCATTTATACAAGACTGTAGGGCTTACAGAGTATTTTACGCTTATTAACTCATTTGATGCCCAACACTGTGTGATCATTGTCCCATTTTACAGATGAGAAAAATTGAGACATAGGTTAAGTGATTCACCTAGGGTCACATTTGAGGCAGGATTTGAATTTATGTCTTCCTGTCTCCTAGTCCAGCACTCTAGGTACCATCTTGCTATAGGCTAGACTTTTTTTGCTGAATGCCAGATGATATAATTACCAACAGTGGATAACTATTTGGTTTGGCTTGCTATAAAGAAAAATCTCACAATGTGTGAGCTAACCAAAAATCAGAGGTCACCTCAAGAGGTTATGCATTCTCTTCATTCGAGGTCTTCAAGGAAAGGGATGATGACCACTTCTGGGGAATGTTGTAGAGAGAATTCTTGTTAGGTTGGAATAGATGAGCTTTGGGATAACTTCCAGTTCTAAGACTCTGGGTTTATGTGGTCATAAGGTTTGGTAGAAATTCTGGTCGATAGAGATTTCTGGTTAAAGATTATAGGATAAACTATCTGGTACTTAGAATTAACCCCCCATCACTATTGTAAAAGGTGTTGGGATTTCAGGAAGTCCTGAGTAACTCGTCACTCATTAGCTTGTTGCCAAAAATAAAAAATAAAAAACAAAAAACTCCGAACCCAAACTTGAGTTCATAGGTTAATTGATTTAGAGTTAAATAAATCTTAGAGGTCATATTGGACAACCTTGTCATTTTACAAATGAGAAAACTGAGAACTAGGGATCCAAAGTAATTAGAGAGAAGACTTTAGCTGTGAATTTCTCCAACTTTATTTTGTGCATGTAATGTTTATCTTCATGGAGAAATACAGGAAGAAACTAGCTTCCCACTAGGTCAAGACTACTTCCTAAACCTCTCTAAAGAAGAATCCATCGTCTACTTTTTTTTTAGGTTTTTGCAAGGCAAATAGGGCTAAGTGGCTTGCCCAAGGCCACACAGATAGGTAATTATTAAGTGTCTGAGGTCAGATTTGAACCCAGGTACTCCTGACTCCAAGGCTGGTGCTTTATCCACTATGCCACCTAGCTGCCCCATAGTCTACTTTCAAAGGACTATAGGCCAGCCCTGGAGTCAGGAGGATCTAAGTTCAAATTTGATCTCAGATACTTGTTAATTACCTAGATCTTGAGCAAGTCACAACCACATTGCCTTGTAATCCCCCCCCCAAAAAAAACAATAAAAGAAGCTTAGGGTTCAAGGTATAACCTGTATCTGCTCTTGGTGATAAAAATATAGGATGATCTCTAAGATTTCTTTACCTCTCACATTCTTGGATTCTATAATTTTCCTGGATAATTGAAGCTTGTACAAATCATGCAGAGTGATTGGAAAACAGGGTGAGATAGGGTAATACTCATATTCTCCTGAATTGAGGTTAAGTTATTGTATGGACATTTTTGTTGATGATTAGTTAATAATAACAATATCACATGCATACCACACTATTACCTCATTTAAAGGGCTATAGCTTCCTTTGGAGAGCTCTATCATTTGTTTTGCTTAAATCCTACACTTGATATGTCCTATTGTGTATATCAAGTTGAAATGGGTGAATCCTTCTTTGTACCATTTATAATATAAGTGGACTGTTTCACACTACTCCATTTATTTTCTGAGCATAGATTTCCCAGGAAATTCTGCAAACCCAATACTCTCACATTGGCTTTTTATAGTAGAAAAGATTTTTCTACACAGTGCTATTTTAATACCATCATAGGTATCTGTAAAGCTGTTCAGATTCATCATTTCATATGTAAGAAAGAATATAATTGAACATTTATTTGTGTTTTAAAAGAATGTATGATTTATATACAGCTTGGAAACATATTTTAGTCATTCCTTGTTAGAGATGAGATGGGATTGTTTTCTTCATGGCATGTCATCCACTGTATTGATAAATCATTTTCATACTTTTCTGAATTTTTCCCCTTTACCCAAGCAGGTGGTGTTTTATATGAAGACAAATGAAAACCTGATGACACTGACTTAATGCATGGGATAAGTTTAAAAGAGAGATTTGATTAGTTTGATAAATTTGAAAGACTGAGGAAATATTTCTAAAATCTTGCCCTCTTGCTCTGATGCCCTGGAATGTAATCTTTGTTGTTATTCCTCCTTTAGGTAACCTGTTGGTTTCAGAAAACCATAGATGATTTACAGAAGCAGCACCTAGGTTCATCACTATCAGAAAATGAAGAATTAATTCGTAAACATAAGGAACTGGTATTAAAAGCAGAGGTGAGATATATATCTCTGAATCTCTCTAAGTTGGATTATGGATGGGCTACAATCTGCATTGGTGGATGATGGGAAGAAATGTTTTTTCCACCGACAGAATGACAGTTTTTTGAAATGAATATAAAAGTTTTGAAAAGGTTGTTATCTCAAACTTTCTTTTAGGATGAGTATATATGACAGAAGAATTAATGTAAATTTCATTCACTATTCATATCTAATCAATATATTCATATTTTAATACAGGATTAATTAATTTTATTCTCATGTGCTCTGGCATATCTTGTCTAATAGCTAGGCTTTTTTCTAATTATAGGATCATTGTGACATTGATTTTTTTCCTTTTCTATTTTAGAAAAAGTTTCCATTGCCTATTACTTTCCCCTACTTCTATTCTTCTTCAAGTTTCCAAGAAGTTATATTTACTGGTTCATCCATTCATTCAGAATATATTTATCAAGGATTTACTATGTGGGTTATTGTGTTAGAGTGGGAGACTCATGAAATAGTCAGAAGTGCTTTTTAGAGCCTCTATAGTGCTTTGAAGATATAATTGCTCATTCTCAGTGAGACAGATGGGAGTTATAAAGACTTGATAAGCATCAGCAGAAGCAACCAATAATATTTAGTCCAGAAAAGAAAAGAAGCAAGAGAATATGGTTATTGTCTTCAAATATCTGAAGGGGTATATTGTGAAGGAGCACTCTTTCTCTTCAGTTCCACCTATTGACTTTCTTGGCTGCCTTGAAACCCCAATAAAAATCCCATTTCTTACCATAAATCTTCCCTAATATCTCTCCATTCTTTCTAGTATCTCTCCTCTGTTAATCCTTCCCTATATATAGTTTACTGTATTTATTTTCATATAGTCTCTCTTCCTTTAGATTGCAAGCTCCTTGAGACCAGGAATTTTCTTTTTCCTCTTTTCTATTTTCCGTAAAGTATTTAGCATGGGTAATATTTATTGTTGATTAAGTGTTTCCTTTGGTCCTAGAGGATCTAATTAGGAATGATGATTATAAGATGAAAAGAGATAAAAAGAAAAGACAAACAAAACTCTTAATTCCTAGTAAAGCAAAAAAAAATTCACATTTGATTGAATCATGATAAATATGCTAATATGTATGCATACATGAATTTACATATGTATGTATATACGTGCATACAACCCAAGTCCTTCACTTCTCTGACAGGAGAGAGTTGGTATTGCTTTATCATTAGTCCTCAGGAATCACAATTGGTCATTATGAGGATAAAAATAAAGCTGCCAAAGTTTGTTTTCTTTACAGTGTTGTTATTGTACAAATTATTCTGTTCATTCTGTTCACTTCACCCTGCTTTCGTTCATTTAAGTCTTCCCAGTCTTCACTGAAACCATCACCTCTTGCAACATAATAGTAATCCATCCCATTCACATACCATAATTTGTTTAGCCATCACCCAATTGATAATCATCCTCCCCTTTTAGTTCTTTGGATCTACCACAAAGAGAATTGCTATACATATTTTAATTTGTTTCCCTTGACATAGTAACAGTATCACTGGATTAATGCGTAGGAACAGTTTAGTAACTTATTGGGCATGATTCCAAACTGATTTTCAGAATAACTGGAGTGATTTCTTAGCTCCATCAACAGTGCATCAGTGTGTCTCATTTCCTCTAGCCCCTCCAATATTGTAATTTTTCTTTTATCAGCTTTGCCAATATGATGAGTGTGAAGCGGAACATCAGAGTTGCTTTAATTTACATTTCTCTAATTATTAATTTGGAATACTTTTTTCTTATGATGATTTTCTAGCTTGGATTTCTTCCTTAGAAAACTGTCTGTTCTTATTCTTTTAACATTTATCAACTGGGAACTGGCTCTTTTTTCTTGCAGATTTGAATCAATTCCTTATATATCTTGGAAATGAGACTCATCACTCTTATCAGTAAAGCTTGCTACAAAGATTTTTCCCCTCAGTTATTTGTTTCCCTTCCAATTTTAACTGCATTTAATCAAAATTATACATTTAACTTCCTGTGATCTTCTCTATTTCTTACTTGGTCATAAGCTCTTCTCTTATCCTTAGATCTGGCAGGTACATTTTCTAGGCTCCTGTAATTTATTTATGATATTACCCTTCATGTCAATTGTGTATCCATTTTGACCTTATTGTGGTATATAGTCTGAGATGTTGATCTATGACTAGTTTCTTCTAAACTGCTTTCCAGTGTTACCAGCAATTTTTTTCAAATGGTAAGTTCTTGCGCCAAAGTCTGAATCTTTGGGTTTATTGTGTCTTGACTATAACATAGGGTGTCAACCATGAGGAAAGGGAGTGATTTGTTCTGGGGGGCATATGCTACCTCTTGTCTCTCTTCAGGATGTATCAGTCTTTTAGTGAAACTGGTTTTAGTTCCTGGGCCAGCTTTTGGTGTTATGGGTGGCAAAGTCCCTGTTCCAGAGGTGTTGCTCCTCTTGATTAATGATTAAAGGAATCTGACTGGAAGGAAAAGTTTGATCTCAGTATAGATAGTCTCACTTTCTGGCCAGAATCTGTCAAATTTCAATAAGGATCCAGCTGACAGACTGAAGCTAGAACCTTATTCTTATCTCCAAGTCTTTCCTAAGAATTGTCTTAAGGGAGTTTTCCTGAGGTACTTGATTTCTGTAACATAAAGTCATTAACAAGTGAGTTGTCTATGGGATTTTCCTCTGACTTTGATCTCTTTGTATTCAGTTCAGTCATTTTTCAGTTATGTTTGACTATTAGTGACTCCATTTGGTGTTTTCTTGGCAAAGATACCAAAGTGGTTTGTCATGTCCTCATTTTACCGATGAGAAAATTGAGGCAAATAAGGTAAGTGACTTGACCAGGGTCAGACAGCTAGTAAGTAACAGAAGCCTTTCTGACTTTAGACCTGAGTGCTCTACCACTTCACTGCTCTACTATTAGTATGATTAAATTAAAAGAATAAGTAACTTTGAGAATGATGTAATTTTCCCATTTTCTATTTTAAACTATAACTACATTTGTTGTTGCCTTTTCCTAAAATGTCCTATCTTTTTTGAAGGAGCAACCCTGCAATGGTTGTGGGATCTTAGTATCAGGAAGACCTAAGTTACAATCCCACCCACTTTAATACTTACTGAGTGAAACTATGCAAATCATTGAACCTCTTTGAGGTTCAGTTTCTTCATTGGTAAAATCAGGAACTAAGTTTGAAGGCCTTTAAGGTTCTAGCTCTAAATCTTTGAATCCATGACCATCATAGTTATCATACTTTTGGAGTAGAGTAAGGAATTCATCTAAGACATAATAATAGGTTCTACTCTAACTTCTTATTTTAACTTTGTATGGATCTCTATTTTTAATCTATTTTTCTTTGTAAATAAGTAATTTGGGGAATTTGGTTTTATGTTTTCTTCTGTCCACGTCTTCTGATTTATTGGTCAGTATATCTTAGTGACATTTGCAATTATGGCTATTAGTTTGTTCTAGCTATCATATCCTATTACACTCTTATGCCTATTTCTCCATCCCAATATTGAAAAGGAAAAAAGAAAGGAGAATGTGTAGTTATCTGTAGTTGGAATAGTGTGATCTTTAATTTGTTGTGCAGTGAATAGTGCACTATGCCTGGAGTTAGGAAGACCTGAGTTCAAATTTAGCCTCAGAGTCTGTAAGCTTGGGCAAGTCACTTGTTCTGTCTTCCTCAGTTTCCTCAATTGTAAACTGGAGAAAATTATATCAACTACCACCTCAGGTTGTTATAAGGATCAAATAAGATAGTATTTGTGAAGTGCTTAACACAGTGTCTGGCACACAGTAGGTTGTTAATAGATACTTCTTTCTTCTCCTTCCCTTTCTCTACAACCTCTCTTCCTTTAGCCAAACACATAAACATCCTCATTTTTTTGCCTTGTTTCATAATCCACCCCTCCTAATTGTTGTTCAAAAATTTTTAAATTAAAATAATAAAATGATTTTTAAAATATCTTAGCCCTTCCTAATTGAAGGAGGATTTTGATTTTGTTTTTCTTAGGATTCTTCTTTTCCTATGCCTACTCTCTCTTTTAAATCTTCCCCCCCCCTCCTCATCAAAACCACTTCTTTGTTCATTTTGTTATTGCTGGAAAATGTTTAACAACAAACTCTTAAGTGGGGGGAATAAATGGATGACCCACTTTTAAGTTTAATCTGTATAATTAACATTTTCTCACTTTCTTATGAAATAGAATAAAATAAAATAAAAATTTATACTGAAAATTGAAGTTGTCTCACTTAAACCACTCTGAGATGGCTTTAGCACAGTTTTGGCCTTCCTTCTCATTGTCCCCTTAAATGGTTCAAACAAGACTGAGATCCATTAGATTCCCCTCTTCCAGTCCTAACACTATTTTTATATTTTGTAAAGTTTCTGGATGTCTCATAGACACCTCAAAACAATAATTTCCAAAACAGATTTGCCCCCCAAAACTTAACTCTTTCAAATTTCTCTATTGTTGAGCACTAGGGTGTTGCACTTGAGTCTGAGAACAGGTAATATTTTGATTTGGCTGGCACATGCTACCTCCTCTCTCTTCAGGATGTCTTGATCTTTTAGTGAAACTGGTTTGATTGATTCGACATTTGGTGTTGTTGGTGGCAGAGTCCTTACTCCATAGAAGCTGCATGCTACTCTTGATGCTCACCGCCGTCTTTCAGCCACCCAGGTTCACAGACTCAGGTCCATCTTTGACACATCATCACTCTCACACCTCAAATCCAATCCATTGCAAAATCTTGCTTTTCTTTCCACAGCAGCTCTCATATATGCTCCCTTCTATACATGCAAACAGCTTCCACTCCAGTTCAGACTCTTCATCACTTCGTGTCCAGAATATTGCAAAAGCCTCCTATTTGATTTCCATGCCTCATCTCTCTTCTCTTCAATCCAGATCCAATATACATCTGTCAAAGTGATTTTCCAAAAGGAACTTCTCTTTTGGCATTTAAATCCTCTCCCAACCTGATTCCTTCTCATCTTATCTTTTATTTTCTTTCACAGTCTCTATAATCCAGTCATATTGGCTTATTTGCGGTTTCTCATAAACTACATTCTATGTCCTATCTAAGTGTCTTCGAATCCACCATCCCTCATGCTTGGAATACACTCCTTTATGTCTACTTTTGGAATCTCTTGTTCTCTTCAAGACTCGGCTCAAGTATCACCTTCTACATAAAGGGTTTCCTCATCCTTCACCTGCTAATAGTAGCCTCCTTCTTCCTCAAAGAGCTTTGTGTTCTTTTTGTATGTCTTATTTGCATACTTATAAATATATACATGTTGTCTGCTCTTCAGAATCAAAGTTCCTTGAGAATAGGGACTAGTTAGTTTCTACTGTCTTTGTCTCCTCAGTGACCAACATAAGTTTATGGCGTATGACTCTTTTTTTTTTTTAGTTCTTTTCAAGGTAATAGGGTTAAGTGGCTTGCCCAAGGCCACATAGCTAGGTAATTATTAAGTGTCTGAGGCCAGATTTGAACTCAGGTACTCCTGATTCCAAGACCAGTGCTCTATCCACTGGGCCATCTAGCCACCTCTGGCATATGACTCTTAATAAATCCTTGATTGTTTGATGGAGTTGATTTAATGTATTTGTGACTATTTTAGTCAAATGCTTCTTTCATAGACATATTTATAAATAAAATAGAAATAATAATCCTTTGAAGTGATAATAATAAGTCATTTTTAAAAAGCTGTCTTAAATATTGTATTAATGGAAAAAGTGTTTGAATAAGTTTCTAAGTGTCACAGAATAGATTGAACTGCCTTCTATAACCCCTTCCCAAGGTTTATGATTCTATGGTAAGTATTATAACTACTTATGAGAGGATTAGTGCATAAATAATAGTTTCTAAATGATACTTGGTGAAGATTGATTTTTAGAAAAACATTTTAGATAGGTGAAGTCTATGAAGGTAGATTTCTCAAGTGAGAAGTGTTGAAAACTTCTATATATAACGAATAGTGAAAATATCTCCAATTAGTACCTTCTTATGTATCACATTTAAAATTTATAAGATAGTCCGAGTGGTGTCCTAGAATGTGGAAAATTCCCAGACTTGCTAAACACAGACATAGCTGATCCAGGGAAGTAAGGAAGTCACTAGCTTCTGGGTTCCCACTTAGGTTTCCAGGATACTAAGACATTTATGAAATTCTTTTTTTAAATTTTCATTTTTTATTCACTAATTTTCCTCAAATACTTCTTTATTTTCTTTAACTTATTTTAAATGATGTTGCTTATACCTTTCCAATATTTTTTTTCAGCGGGCATCTGTTTCGTATTCAAGTATTTACTGTTTTGTTATCTTTTACCTTCAAATCACTATAGGAAACTATAGGAAAATAGGCAGACTGAAGATAGTCACACTATTTACTTAAAGAAGCAACATGCAATTTTGGAATGCTCCTTTGGTGTAATTATCAAAATTTCAGAAATATAAATAAACTCAGGTTAATCAAATGCTAATTATTTTTTAATCGAATAAGATTTCCATCTGCTTCCTCAAGTAAATAATCAGACATGTAAAAGACAGCAAGACAAAGAAATATTTAGTGCAATAATGTATGCACTACATGGAGATAAAAGAAACAAATGTCCATGGATCAAAGAAGACTCAAAGCAATGAGTAATGTAACACTCATCTCATATTAAACAAAAATCACCATGATAGGATGCAGAGTTGTCTGCCCCACTCTATTTAGCAGCTGGGAAAAGAGAAACACAATCACTAGGGAGAAAGAGATATACAGAGAAAGAACTAGTGAGAGAGGGTACAATAAACAAAGACTCTCTTGGGATAGTTTCTCTACCCTTTATATACAATCTTGGAATTGAATGGGATGTGGCTAGTCCATCTCCCTTCAATTAGGATGGTGCCTAACTTCTTTTGGTTAAATAATTATTTATCTTCTCAGATATCTGTAATAAATCAATAATTATATTTTGAGTATCCAATATGAGCCTAGCACAATATATTCAAGAATCTATGATAAAAAAATACAAGAGGAAAGGGCTATCCCTTGATCTTACCTGTGACCAGCATATATTTTCTATCCACCCATACATCCATCTCTATGATGACATCCTTTACAATGCTTATAACATGAAATTAATTTGATTTTGTGTGTGTGTGTGTGTGTGTGTGTGTGTGTGTGTGTGTGTGTGTTTAGTGTGTAGTCACCTCATCCTTTCTAGGCTAAGTTGTTTCTCACTTAACCTTCCATATCCTAGAAATCTTTTCATCCTTGAAGCTCTCTTCATGCCTGGAATTCATATACTGGAAGTATCCTCTACCCCTGCAGATTTTCACTTTGAGAATGCTCTTAAAAGGATCTTTGTTTGAGTAGAGTGCCCAAATCAGTCATGTCTCCCTTCTTGACCAGGTTTCACACTGAATTTTCTCTACCTTGCCCCTGGTTGGGTAATTTTTTTTCTCTACATTCTCCCTCCTCCCCACAATTGTCCCACTTTTTCAGCTTACCTGCCTCAGAATATAAGCTACTTGAGGGAAGAGATTATTTTTCTTTATTCCTATAGCATTTAGCAGTATTGACACAGAGTAAAATGAATAAATGCTTGTTGAATGCCCATTTATACACTTATGTGTATATATATTCCTTTTAACTAGCTATGATTTATTAACCAAGTCTTGCCAATCAATAATATTAACTGATTTTTATGCTGAGCTTTTTTTTTAAAGAAAGATTTTATTTATTTTGTGTATTACAATTTTCCCCCATTCTTGATTCCCCTCCCCCAACAGAAGACATTCTGTTAGTTTTTACATCGGTTCCATATTATACATTGATCTCAGTTGAATGTGATGACAGAGTAATCATATCCTTAAGGAAGAAAAATAAAGTATGAGATAGTAAAATTACATAATAATATGTTTTTTTCTAATTTGACGGTAATAGTCTTTGGTCTTTATTTAATGTCCATAATTCTTCCTCTGGATACAGATGGTATTCTCCATTGCAAAAAGCCAAAAATTGCCCCTGGTTGTTGCACTGAAGGGATGAGCAAGTCCATCAAGGTTGACCCCCCCCCCCCCATGTTGCTGGTAGAGTGTACAGTGTTTTTCTGGTTCTTCTCATCTTGCTCAACATCAGTTCATGCAGATCTTTCCAGGCTTCCCTGAATTACCATCCCTCCTGGTTTCTAATAGAACAATAGTGTTCCATGATATACATATACCAAAGTTTGTTAAACCATTCACTTAATTTCCAAATTTTTTTGCCACAAACAGTACTGCTATAAATATTTTTGTACAAGTGATGTTTTTACCCTTTTTTTCATAATCTCTTCAACCAGTAGTAGTATTGCTGGGTCAAAGAGTATGCACGTTTTTGTTGCCCTTTGGGCATAATCCCAAATTGCTCTCCAGAAAGATTTGATGAGTTCACAGTTCTACCAACAATGTATTAGTGTCTCAGATTTCCCACATCCCTTCCAACATTGGTCGTTGTCCTTTCTGGTCATTTGGCCAGTCTGAGAGGTGTGAGGCGATATCTCAGAAATGCTTTAATTTGCATTTCTCTATTAAGCAATGATTTGGAGCAATTTTTCATATGACTATGGATTGCTTTGATTTCCTCAGCTGTAAATTGCCTTTGCAAATCCTTTGACCATTTATCAATTGGGAAATGGCTTGTTCTCTTAAAAATTTGACTCAGTTCTCTGTATATTTTAGAAATAAGTCCTTTGTCAGAAATACTAGTTGCAAAAATTGTTTTCCAATTTACTACATTTCTTTTGATCTTGGTTACAGTGACTTTATCTGTGCAAAAGTTTTTTTAATTTACTGTACTCAAAATTACCTAGTTTATTTTGAATGAGGTTCTCTATTTCTTTTTTGGTCTTAAAATGTTTCCCTTTCCATAGATCTGACAGGTAAACTACTCCTTGATCTTCTAGTTTGCTTATAATATTTTTTTTATGCCTAAATCCTGTATCCATTTGGATCTTATCTTGGTATAGGGTGTGAAGTGTTGGTCTAATCTAAGTTTCTTCCATATTAATTTTCAATTTTCCTAACAGTTTTTATTGAAGAGAGAGTTTTTATCCCAAAAGCTGGACTCTTTGGGTTTATCAAACAGCAGATTACTATAATCATTTCCTGCTACTGCATCTAGTCTATTCCACTGATCCACCACTCTATTTCTTAGCCAATACCAAACAGTTTTGAGGACTGATGCTTTATAATATAATTTTAGATCTGGTAAGGCTAAACTGCCTTCTTTTGTACTTTTTTTTTCATTGAATCCCTGGAAATTCTTGAGTTTTTATTTCTCTATATAAATTTACTTACAACTTTTTCTAACTCATTAAAGTAATTTTTTGGAATTTTGATTGGTAGGGTGCTAAACAAGTAGTTTAGTTTTGGTAGAATTGTCATTTTTATTATATTAGCTTGACCTGTCAATGAACAGTTGATGTTTTCCCAGGAATTTAAATCTGATTTTATTTGTGTGAGAAGAGTTCTGTAATTGTTTTCAAAAAGGTTTTGAGTCTGCCTTGGCAGGTAGACTCCCAGGTATCTTATTTTGTCTGGGGTTACTTTGAATGAGATTTCTCTTTCTACCTCTTTCTGCTGTATCTTGCTAGTTATATATATATATATATATATATATATATATATATATATATATATATATATATATATAAAACTTCAATTTCTTTTCCTTCTCTTATTGCTGAGGCTAACATTTCTAATATGACATTGAATAGTAGTGGTGATAATGGGCATCCTTGTTTCACCTGTAATTTTATGGGGAATACCTCAAGCCTATCCCCATTGCATATAATGCTTGCTGATGGTTTCAAATAGATACTGCTTGGGGTGGCTAGGTGGTGCAGTGGATAGAGCACCGGCCCTGGAATCAGGAGTACCTGAGTTCAAATCTGGCCTCAGACACTTAATAATTACCTAGCTGTGTGGCCTTGGGCAAGCCACTTAACCCTGTTTGCCTTGCAAAAACCGAAAAAAAAATAGATACTGCTTATTATTCTAAAGAACAAACCATTTATTCCTATACTCTCGCTAGTGTTTTTATTAGGAATGGGTACTGTATTTTTTAAAAGCTTTTTTAGTATCTATTGATATGATCATATGATTTCTGATAGGTATGTTATTGATAAAATTAATTATACTAACAGTTTTCCTAATACTGAACCAACTCTGCATTCCTGGTATAAATTCTACTTGATTACAACGTATTATTCTAGTGATAACTTGTTGTAATCGTTTTGCTAAGATTTTATTTAAGAATTTTGCATCTATATTCATCAGGGAGATAGGTCTATAATTTTCTTTCTCTGTTTTAACTCTTCCTGGTTTAGGTATCAGCACAATATTGGTGTCATAGAAAGAATTAGGCAGAGGTCCATCTTCACCTATTTTTCCAAAGAGCTTATATAGAACTGGAACCAAGTGTTCCTTAAATGTTTGATAGAATTCACTTGTGAATCCATCTGGCCCTGGAGATTTTTCTTTAGGGACTTCAATAATGGCTTGTTGAATTTCTTTTTCTGAGATAGGGTTATTTAGGTTTTTTAATTTCATCTTCATTTAATCTGGGCAACATATATTTTTGTAAATATTTGTCCATTTCACTTAAATTGTGAAATTTATTGGCATAGAGTTGGGCACAATAATTCCAAATTATTACTTTAATTTCTTCCTTATTGGTGGTGAGTTTACCTTTTTCATTTAGGATACTAGCAATTTGGTTTTCTTCTTTTTTGTTAAATCAAATTGACCAGATGTTTATCAATTTTATTGTCTTTTTCATAAAACCAGCTCTTGGCTTTATTCATTAGTTCAATAGTTTTCTTGCTTTTGATTTTTATTAATTTTCTCCTTTAATTTTTAGAATTTCTAATTTGGTATTTAATTGGGGGTTTTTAATTTGTTCTTTCTCTAATTTTTTTAATTGCATATTTAGTTCATTGATTTCTTCTTTCTCTAATTTATTCATGTAAGCATTTAAAGATATAATATATCCCCTGACAGCTGCCTTGAGTGTATCCCATAGGTTTTGGTATGTTGCATCATTATTGTCATTATCTAGGATGCAATAATTAATTCTTTCTATAATTTTTTGCCTGATCCACTCATTCTTTAAAATCAGGTTATTTAGTTTCCAAATAGTTCTGTGTCTGTATCTACCTGGCCCAGTATTGCATATGATTTTTATTTCATTATAATTTGAGAAAGATGCATTCACGATTTCTGCCTTTTTTGCAATTGATCATTAGGTTTTTATATCCTAGTACATGGTCAGTTTTTGTGTAAGTGCCATGCACTGCAGAAAAAAAATATATTCCTTTCTATCCCCATTCAATTTCCTCCATAATTAGGTTTTCTAACAGTCAATTTACTTCCTTAACTTCTTTCTTGTTTATTTTATGATTTGATTTATCTAAATCTGAAAGTGGGAGGTTGAGGTCTCCCAGTAGTAGAGTTTTGCTGTCTATATAATACTTTCAACTTCTCCTCTAAGAATTTGGATGCTGTCCCATTGGGTGTATACATATTTAGTATTGAAATTACTTTATTGTCTATGATACCTTTTAGGAGGATATAATTTCCTTCCTCATCTCTTTTAACGCTATCTATTTTTGCAACTGCTTTGTCTAAGATAAGGATTGCTACCCCTGATTTTTTCACTTGAGCTGAAGCAAAATATATTTTGCTCCAGCCTTTTACTTTTACTCTATATGTATCTCTCTGCTTCAAATGAGTTTCTTGTAAGCAGCATATTATAGGATTCTGGTTTTTAATCCACTCTGCTATTTGCTTACATTTTAAGGGAAGAGTTCATCCCATTCACATTCAAAGTTATAATTACTAACTCTTTATTACCCTCCATGCTACCTTCCTTCTGTTTGTATTTTCCCCTTTCCCCTTTATCCATATTCCCCAGTGTTTTGTTTTTTAACACCGCCACCTTCAGTGTGTTTGCCCTCTTATATCAACCCCCTCTCCTTTTTTCCCCTTTCCCTTTTCCCCTTCTTCCCTTCCTTCTGTTAGTTCCCCTTTTTCTCCCCCCCCTCTCTGTCCCCCCCCCTCCACTTTTCTCCTTTTAATGCTTCTAATTCTTAACCTGATTAAGTGTGTCTAAGTTAACTTTAAGCCAAGTCTGATGAGATAAAGATTCAGGTGGTTCTTACCTTCTCCCTTCCTCCCCTCAATTACAATAGATCTTTTGTACCTCTTGATGTAATGAAATTTACCCCATTCAGTCTCCCTCCAACCTTCCTTCTCCTTAATGCCCTCCCCTTTTAAAGGAGGTATTGTTTTTTAATCATTCTGAGTCACAGAAAAGTTATGAGTGTCCATCTCTTCTGGCTAAGTATATTCTCTCTAATAGAGTTACAATTCTCAAGAGTTATGAGACTCTTTCTCCCAAATGGGTATATAGCCAGTTTCATCTTATTGTATAGTAGGGTTTTTTTTTTTTGCCTTTTCATGTGTCTCTTGAGCCTCCTGTTTGATGTCCAATTTTTTTATTTAGCTCTTGTCTTTTCATCATGAAATCTTGGAAATCTCCCATTTCATTAAATATCCATTTATTTCCCTGGAAGAGAAGGCTCAGCTTTGCAGGTAGTGGATTCTTGGCTGCATTCCAAACTCCCTTGCTCTTTGGAGTAGCTCATTCCAGGCCTTTCGATCCCTTAATGTTCATGCAGCCAGGTCCTCTGTAATCCTTACTGTGGCTCCTTGGTATTTAAACTTTTTCTTTCTGACTTCTTGTAGAATTTTTTTCCCTTTTATCTGATAGTCCTGGAATTTGGCCACAACATTCCTTGGTGTTTTCATTTCAGGATCTCTTTCTGAAGGGGATCAATGTATTCATTCTATAACTATTTTGCCCTCTGGTTCCATGATATCAGGGTAGTTTTCCATCACTAAATCCTGTAATATTAAGTTCAGGCTATTTTTCTCTTCAGTGGTTTTGCTGATGAGGTATTTTACATTTTTTCCCTATTTTTTCCATCTTTTGGTTTTGTTTAACACAATCTTGATGTCTCATGAGGTCATTAGTTTCTGATAATTCCATTCTTTTTTTTAGAGAAGATTTTTCTTCATTTATCTTTTGCAACTCCTTTTTCAGTTGGTCCATTCTATTTTTGAAGGACTTTTCTATTTGCCCAAATGTAGTTTTGAGAGAATCATTTCCTTATTGCATTTGCCCAATTGAGGATTTGAGAGAATCATTTTCTTTTTTGCATTTGCCCAGTTGAAGATCTAAGAGAGTTATTCTCATTTTGTATTTGTCCAATTGTATTTTCCAAGGATTTGTTTTCTTGTTGCGAGATGTTAATTTTCTCTTGAGTTTCTTTTCGAAATTTTTCCAATTGATTTTTAAACTCTTTCCTGATTTCTTCAAGGAAGTCTTTCTGGGCTGGAGACCAATTTATATTCTCCTCAGCAGGGCTAGATCTCTCTGGGTTAGAATCTGTCTCTTCTAAGTATTTCTCCATGCCCCCCCCCCTTTTCCCCTCTGGCCTTTTTTCATTTTGTGTTGGATGGGGGAGCTGGCTCTCAGAGGTTTGCTTTTGAAGATCCTAGAAGCTTTGTTCACTTGGCTTAGTAATTCCAAGGGCCAGCCAGTAGGGGGTACTGGTTGCTTTCTCTGGAATGTTTGAAGTCCTCAGCAGCAGGGTCTGAGTTGACCTTGAACACTGAATGGGCTGGGCTCTGGGGAGGGATTTAATCTCTTTCTGTTATGTGAACTCTGTTGCCCTGAGGAGGTGGTGATGGTGAGTTTATTGTTTGTTCTTGGAAAAGGATTCTGCTGAAATTATGGAGCTCAGGTCCCCTGGGCAGCTGGTTATTCACCAGGAGTGCTCTGAGACTCTAACCTGGAGTGCTGGAACTCACCCTCTTGTAGCTCCCCGCCCCCCCCAACCAAGTTGGATCTCACACCGCCCAGTCAGTGAAGTCTCTATGGCTGAGGCTGACCCTTCTGGCTTCGCCTGAGCTGATCCTCTCGTCTCCTGGTTCACCCATGGTCCTCTGAGACAGACCTTCTTGGTGGGTAATCTTCTCTTAGCTTCTCTTTCTGGAATTTGTTGATCAAATTTCTGTTAAGAGGTTTCTCTCATGTTATTTCTGAGGGGAAAGAGAGAACACCTATCACAATGCCGTCTTCTGTCCGCCAGATGGCTGGGAGTCATGAACACTTTCTGCTGAGTTTTAAAGTTTGCAAAGTATTTTAGACTATTTCAGCTGATTAAAACAAAAGTACTTCCAACACACCAAAATTTCAAGCACAGAAATGATCTTAACGTCCACCAAGTGACTATTGTTGATTTGAACATCCTGTTTTCTAAAATCGACAAAATGATCAAAGGGCCTGGATGTAGACTCAATGTTACATTTTCATGTGAATGGGGAGCTTTTGAGACTTTGCACAAGTTCCAAGTACTTTACAGGATGATTCAGTGGCACTGTTCCCATTAGAGCCATAAAGTTTATAGCAGAAATGCTCTGCCTGAAGTGTATGTTGTGTTTCTGAACTGAATGATATGAGAAGAAGCCACCATGAATAGGATTCTGCAAATGTTTTGTAGCAACCAAACTATTCCTAGGCTTATCCTTTTGTCCTAAGTCAAAGCTTTAAGGGACACTGGGGAGAATTTCATTTGCTGTTGTGTTTTGTTTATACTTAGAGACACAGGCAGATGAGTATCCTAGCCAATGTTGTAAAAAGTGGCATGGGCTTATATTAAGCACCATTAAATTCTAGACAAGCCAAGCTGTTTGCTTTTGTGGTTGTGTGGGGCACAGGAAATGGGTGAGATATCTCAAAAGGGAACTGTATATTTCCCATACACACAGTAAGAAATTGCACAGTAGAGCTTTTGTGAAAAATACAGAGAAGCTAATTTCTCTGCAGCATCTTTGAGAGTAATTCTATACAAGAGCATGGTTTATTTTCCAGGGGGTTCCCATTGTGTTTGTTACTATAAAACATTTTCAAAGACTCAGAGACTGTTAGAAGCAGAAAGCTCCCTAGAGAGTATCCAATAATAGAATTCTAGCATGTGAGAACCTGAATGGAACTAAGATATAATCTAGTTCAGTCATCTCATGTTTGTAGGTGATAAGCTGAGTCCTAGAGAGTTGAGGCAACTTGCCCAAGGGCATGTGGTAGTGAAAGAACTGGGATTATAGCTGAGACTTCATGACTCCCAACCTAGTGTTCTCTCTCCTACACACACTGCTTTGTGTGTTATTGTTGTTGTTTTTCAGTCTTGTCTGATTCTCTGTGACCCCATTTGGGGTTTTCTTGGTAAAGATGCTGATTGGCCATTTTCTACTCCAGTTGAATGTATGGATGAGGAAACTGAGGCAAACAGGGTTAAGTAACTTACTCACACAACTAAGAAGTGTATGAGGTCCTATTTGAACTCCAGAAGGAATCTTCCTGACTCTGGGCTTAACTCTCTGTCCACTTCTACTATAACTGCGACTCCTTTTCAAGTTATATTATTCATAGTGTGGGAACTTTTTCTTAGTAATCATCACAGCCCCAGTAAAGAATTCCAAAATTGGCAATTGTGAGCTTGAGGTGAATCATCTAAAATGTAGAGTGAAAGCAGATGTTAAATTTAGAGCTTAAATTTAGATATTAAATTTGAGGATAGGTTTTTGCAACATTTATTAACTTGACTCAAATCAGCAAATATTTATTCAGCATGGATTGTATCATAGGATCATTGCTCCAAAGTTTGTCAAGGATTTGTCAAGAAGTCATTTAGTGCAACAGGTATCATTGTGGATACAAGGCTGCACTAGTAGAAGGAAAAACCATTCCAATATTCCTTCAGAAATCAAATTAAATGACTGGGCAAGCCATTTAACAGAAGGGCATTTAGCACAAGCCATTTAATACATAGGGCAACCATGATTTCCTCATCTGTGAAATAGGGATCATAATTAATGACAACAACAAAAACAATAATAATAATAATACTTAATCCAGACTGTTGTGAGGATCTAATAAAAGTATAAAGACTTTATGTATATAAACATTAGCTATTTAAATAAATGGCAGCTAGGTGGTATAGTGGATAGAGTGGAGTCAAAAAGACTCACCATAATTAGTTTTAATCTAACCTCAGACACTAGCTAGGGGAACTTGGAAAATCATTTTATCTTATTTACCTCAATTTCCTCTTCTGTAAAATGAGTTGTTGAAGAACATAGCAAACCGCTTCAGTATCTTTGCCAAGAAAACCCCAAATGGGCTCACAAAGAGTTGGACACAAATAAAAATGAATGAAAATATCAACATTTTACACATAAGGAAACTAACTCTAGGAATATTAAAAATATCTTGTCAAGGAGCTTATGTTCTAATCATGATATTCGAACTAATTTTATTTAGCCATATTTTTAATGCCATCTATGTCAAACCTTAGGTTTACAATTCAGAATTACACATCTAATCCATAAAATAACTACTATAGGAACTAATGTCAAATTTGTATAAATATAATATGTACATATTATATTTTGAATATTCAGTCATACTATATATATTTACATGTATCATCTAATTATATCTGTGTGTCTAAAGATACATATAATATATAGGAATGTATGCTTGTTGACACTGGGAGAAAAGATTACTGTTACAGATTCAGTTTGGACTAGATGGTCTTTGAAGTTTCTTCCAACTCTTATCATGGAAAGGATTACTACCAACTGCATACTGTGTTGGTAAAACTACATCTCGACTTCTATGTATCTTTTGGGTCACCAAGTTTTGAGGGTAGAATTCGCAAACTAGAATGAGTATCTCGGAGGGAAATTTAAGGATTTGGAAATAATGCATTTGATGAATGGATGAAATATCTGGTGACATCCAACCTGGAGAATAGAAAACTAAGAGGAGACAAAATACTTGCTTTTAATTATCCAATTGTATGGATACGAAAGTAGATCTTTTCTATTTCAACCAATAGGCAAGGTAAAAGTTATAAAGAAGTAAATTTTAAATTTAGTATGAGGAAGAATTTCCTAGAAATTCCTAACGATTCAAGACATTCAACAGTGGAATGAATTCACTTAAATGTTAGTAAACCTCCAAGTTGGATGGATGGATCACCTTCCATTTATGCAAGCAGAGGGGTTGCCTTCATTTCAACACTTAAGTTTTTTTCCCTAATTTTAAGATTCTAATGATGGATAGTGTTTGTTATATCAACCATATTATGAAATACTATTTGGAAAAATGACCTTGATTCATCCTTTCACAACTATACTTTTGGGGTGAGGCACTCTCAGTAAATTGTTTCCAGCCCAATTATCTCTGATTCTGAATTTATATTATACCTGACTAATACTGGAAAACCTTTAGGACATCTTTGTAGTCAATGTTCCCATGTAGAAAAATGTACTTTTTATACAATGAAAGATAGAGTACTGAAAAAAACCCCAAAATCAAAACTTCATCACCTCTCCCACCAACTATATTGTGCTAAAATTTAGTAAAAGTGTTATGGCAGAATTTCATGTTTCAGTATCTTAATACTTCTTCCTAAGCCCAGGGTATGATATATATGCTGAGAAGAATACATGCACAGTAAACCATATTATAGTGTAGTGTATTTGTACATTAATGGAAATGGAGAAGTGGATAGAGTATCCTGGAGTAAGGAAATTCAAATCTGACTTCAGAAACTTTGTAATTTTGTGACCCTTGCCAAGTCACTTAACCCTTTTTGCCTCTGTTTCCTCATGTGTAAAATGAACTAGAGAAGGACATAGTCAACCAATCTAATATCTTTGACAAGAAAATCCCCAAAGGACTTACAAAGAGTTGGATACAACTGAAATAATTGAACAACAAATATTAATGGAAGCAGATTTTTTTCTTTAATATTCAATACCCTCCTGTAATCTACAATGTGAAACATTCAAAACCTTTCATTCTTCGGTTTACTATGTTTCTTCTTTACTCCATCGTATCCTAAAATGAATAACAATATTTTTGTTTTGTGTGTTTATGAAGAGAATGTAATGGAAGGTAATTTATTCCTTTGAATGGGGGATTTAACAGAAATAAAACACAAAGTTGGGCCTTTGTGGAGGTGTGTTTGTGTGTGTGTGTGTGTGTGTGTGTGTGTGTGTGTGTGTGTTGTGTGTGTGTGTTTGAAGGAGAGACAGGGATGGGTATGGATATGTGGAAGATGGAATTAAGAGGTCACTACTAGTATTTTACAAACAAGATTGCAACATAGAAATAAAGCACCCAGCTGGGTGTTCATTACTGAAACCCTTATAAATAATCTTGTAATAGAGAGAGAGAGAGACCAAATGTTTTTGTTACCCATAGCCAATCAAACAGCAGGGAGCTAGTTAGTATTTCTTGTAGTCTACTAAGCAAGTTCTTTAAAAATGAACTTTTATATTGCCTCAACTTCTATCTTTATATAATAAATTAAAAATAAGAAATGCATCAACTTACATAATTTGATAAATATGATTGTCTTATTCAGCATATGCTGCGACAGTTAAAAGAGTACCACTTTTGTATGTTAATAACTCATATTGAATTATAGTTGTATTACTGACTGAATGAAAAATGTTTTCCCCTTTATATAAGTAACAAATGAAGAAATAGGAAGATATGGATGATTATAATCCACTCTTTGCTATATGAACTTTGAATACTCCCAGGGAATATCATAAATCAAATTGATGCCCCTGAATCTTGAATTTTGATTCTTTGGATACAAGTATGGCCAGTAAGATTTTGTTTTTGTTTTTTTTACATATATAAGCAGACATTTTCCTCTTATCTTCCTAAAGGAGACCTAATTATTCTTTTCTCTATGCTTATGAATAAATGTCCAGGATACATCTTTAACACCAGCTTTTTCTTCAAGGCAGGATTTATGTGCTGAGGAATTTTGAGAGGTGATCAGGTGCCCCAGAGAACAGATAGAAGCCCTTCTTGGTAACAGTGTTTGTTGCATTTGATACAATTTAAGTATGTTGAAAAAGCAAAATATCACCAAGGTCAACAAGTTTTACAAGATTTGTTTGAGGCTTTCAGCTCCCCCAAATTAGCATTTATAACACATTTTTAGACAGAAGATCTAAAAATAATAATTGTCATGTCTAAAGCAATTGGCCTTTATTTTGTTATGTGTTTTAATTCCCACAGTTGTACAAGGTCTTAAACACCCGAGGGTAAGACCAGGTTATGGAGAACAGCAATAGGGAAATGATACAACTAAGGAGATTGTTAGATCTTGGGTGTGATGGTCTTCAGGCCATGGATGTAGAAGAGAGGAGATCAGTTATGGTTTTGCTTAGATACTATACTTAGACTTGACACCTATAGCTTCATTACTTTTTTGTCTTCCCTAGGCAATGTGTGAGATAGTTGGGATCCCACTTACCAGAGCATCTTGATGTCCCAAGTGTGACCCTTGTGACACTTGCCAAGTCACTTAACCCAATGACCTTGGGTTTAATAAGGAAAGAGGTAGATTCTTGCTCAGATATTTCTGATTGGCTCCTATCTCTGATGTCGAAGGTAGGGATTAGCCAGTGAAAGACTGTCTATACATGGAAA
The DNA here is from genome assembly GCF_037893015.1 of Macrotis lagotis. Taxonomy (NCBI): domain Eukaryota; kingdom Metazoa; phylum Chordata; class Mammalia; order Peramelemorphia; family Peramelidae; genus Macrotis; species Macrotis lagotis. The sequence goes on from NC_133658.1 coordinate 682,312,690, forward strand.
TTTCTGGAAAAGTCATGGGGGGTAGCATCTATTAGATAAGAAGAGGTAGTTTAAATGAAAAAGAGGCCACAAGTAAGCCTTCTGGATCTTAGAGCCATTTAAAAAGGAAAAAAAGAAAGGAAAGAGGAAAAAGAAAAGGAAAGAAATAGGAAAAAAGGAAAGAAAGAAAAGGAAAGGGAAAAGCAAAAGAAAGGAAAGGAAAGAAAGAAAGAAAGAAAGAAAGAAAGAAAGAAAGAAAAAGAAAAGAAAGGAAAGAAAGGAAAGGAAAAAGGAAAGAAAGGAAAGGAAGGGAAGGGAAGGGAAAAGAAACCAGAGAAATTTCTTAGTCTATCATATGAAATGTAAATTCACAATACTTTGGAGGTGTGTGTGTGTGTGTGTGTGTGTGTGTGTGTGTGTGTGTGTGTGTGTGTAAATAAAAATTTAAAAATTGATACAATTAAAACTCATTAATTTGAAATAATTAGAGGGTTATTCAGGGAAAAATATCAATTAAAATATCTTAAGTTGAAGTACTTGCTTTATTACTTTTCAGTACATAACTTGTTTGCTCCTACTCAGTATCTTGTATGAGTTTCCATAAAGATTTGTTTTAGTGAACCTAATGAATGAAATTTGCCTTTTTTTTGAGAGGGGCCAAAAATTTTTTTTGAAACAGAAAAAGGGTAATTACTTAAAGAGATTGGTATGGATATGCAGCAAACTCACTGACAAATTAAGACTTTAAAAAGGCATGTGGAGATGTTGGCAAGTAACTGAGCAAAAATGCAAAAAATTTAATAAATTCCTATATGAATTTTATCAAGAGCACTAAAAATCAGAATAAGCTCAAGCCTAAATCAATACCAAGGACAAACAAATGTATATTTAAGTTCTTTTGGAAAAAAAACCTAAAGGACCTAAGAAAGGTTCATCTCTACTTGAGGTGGATAGAATAATGGTTGACATAGAGGCAGCAGAATTCAATTTTTATTTTCTTCATTTCTCTTTATAGAAGAATACCTTTCAAACTGATGACAGAACAAAAATGGTTAGTAGGGATTGGAAATCCAAGAAAAGTAAAGAGGCATTCATTCAGGCAACAGATAGCTTGCCCTCTTTGAACAGTTTCATAAAGTATTAAAACTGGCAGATTGAAGAACTATTACAATGAGCCTTGAAAGTTCTTGAGATTGGGAGAGGAATAAGAAGACAAATCGGATGAGACTTTCCAAATTTAGGTAACCTGATGTTCTTTATTCTGTTTGCAACCTTCTTAATCTTTCATGTCTCCTATATTCCTGTCAAACTGGTTTGTTTTTATCTCCATCAATACCTTACTAACTCTATCAGCACATTTTCGTGCGATGTCTATCATAACTGCAATGAACTTCCTCTTCCCTTGAGCCACAACTTCATTATCACCTCTTCTATGAAAGCTTCTATGATGTTCCCTAGTTGTTAGCATTCTTTCTCTACTTCAATTTACCTCATACTTTGTCATTTGTGTACTTGGCATTTTGCCTTAGTAGAATATAAACTCCTTGAGGGCAGGAACTGTTTCATTTTTTTTTTCATTTTTTTTGTATGTCAGCATCTCACCCAGTGAGTCCACAGCACATACTTAACAAATGTTTGTTGAATGACTCTGACAGAGTAGTAGATACCTTTCTCATCATTGTCCTAACTATGATTTTATGAAAGTCACCCCAGTTTCTATCTAAATTATTAATTCAAATGTTACAAAGCAACCTAACTTTATTATCTTTACATCTCATATTTTTACATCTTGCACTAAATATCCTGAGAGACCTTATGAAACACTTCACTGAAATCCAGGCATGCTCTACTTGTTTCCTTGACCTACAAATAGACTATTGATGTGGTCAAAAAAAGAAATGAGATTAGTGTGGCAAGACTTGTTAATGAACACATACTGGTTTCTAGTGATCACTGCCTTCCTTTCAAATTGCTGTTATATCATTTGTTTGCCTTCTGAAATCCATATTTACAGACAAATTCAACTACTCTTAACTGTGCTCTAACAAGTATTTTCCACATTAACACTTTATGTTATTCTATTCCAATATACCACGTCAAAAATACATTTTGTGGATTACCTTATTTGTTTCCTTTTCCCTCATGTCTGACTTTTAGATAGATTCTCTGAAGGATAAAGTAGAGGACAATAATAACATATCTGTAACTTGGGTTAAAATATTTTAAGCAGTTGTAAAATATTTGGAATAGATTTGGTTAACTTCAGTGACTAAAATGAAATACAGTATTAGTGAATTTCAGTTATTCATGCTCTCTGACCTTCATTACCATACATAATAAATTCTGATCTGGCTATATTTACAGAATGCTTATAAGTCCTTCTAAAACTGTAAACTTTATTGCTTATGGATAGAAGCTAATGGCATATGGTATAAAGAAATATAGTTTCTAATGTTTTAGTATCATACAGTTCAAATTTCTAAGCTTTAAGATAAGAAGCATCTTCCATGATTCATCATTTAATCCAATTTTCCAACTCATTGCAAATGTTTTCCAGTTGCTACTGAATGATTTCATAAATTGGATTTGTGATCCTAGGCCCAAGATCTCCAAGAGAATGTGATTTTCATTAGTGAACAATAGTTTTCCAAAGATTCCAGAAAATAGATCCAGGGCTAAAGTGAATATGTTTAATGTATATAGCTGTTAAAGGTATTGAGTAAAGGAACACATACACATGTAGCTATCTACATATGTAAGTTTATAGAAGTAGTTTAAGTACTGAGTGGATTAGAGAACTAGCATTAATAAAAGCACTGCCACAAATCCATTCTTTCAGTGTGATAGAGAGATCAGAATTCTTGAAGCATGCTGGGAGAGTAGGAGATAAAGCACCAAATTACTTCCCTCAAATAGTATTTCCCTGGTCCTTTGAACTCTCCAAGAGAGTGGACTGGATTTCATAGATTTAGGACTGGACCTAACTTTGTGGTTAAAGGTTAAAAAGACATTAGTGGGCCTTTATTCGAGTGCTTTGATTTAGTTTCACATTATTTAAAGACAATTGGGTTATCTCTGCCTAGATCTGTTGCTTATTTGCTAGATGATCAAGGATCACTAATTAATTTATCTGATTCTTTATCTTTTAAAATGGAAATATTTCCTTGGAAGTCGTATTTATTATGACTTAGAACTGATAAACAGAAGTCTCTGCTGCAGAGACATTAACACATGAGAACAAGCCAGCATTTAAAATAGTCCTGGATATTCTTTGGGGAATCTATACCCAGAAATTAGCAATTATCAACAATCTAATCTAGAGCAGTTGAGATATCCTAGGGAATCCAGGGCACAGGTGCATGAGTAGGTTGCAAGTGATCTTGCATATAGCACAGCTGCCTAGTCCTCCTGCCCAAGGTAGGGCAAATTCAAGGTAAGTGTATGACAACCAGCATCAAGATGAAAGAGTCTGATGCTAGTGAAGATCTGCTAAGAATTCGAAGTTCTTTAATTTCATTGCAAACATTTGTTATTGATGTATTTTGTTTCAACACAACAAATACTATTAAGCAAAATCATTAGGTATAACAATTAAGACTGATAAAAATGTAACATTTCATAATATAGTTTACCATTCTCAACAGAGAAGGAAATGTGCTTTTAAAATCTTTCTAACTAGGACTAACATTGGTCATTACATTTTTTATCTGAATTGTGTTGGGTTTTTTAATTGTTGACTTTTCCGTTATTGTAGGTTTTTTTCTACTCTCTTCATTCATATTAAATCATATAATTATAATTTGGACCTTGAAAGAACTTTTGAGTTCATCAGATCTAACTCAGCTGTTTTATAATTGAGGAAACTGAGCATGAGAAAGATTAAGTGATTGAACAGAGTTTCTGAGGTGGGATTTGAACTAAGATCTTCTCATTCCAAGTCATTATTCTGTCTCCTATATTGCACTGTCATTAGTTTTCTTTATGTAATCTGAATTATTCACATTCTTCAATCCCTTCAGTCCTTAAGATACAATGCCATTTCATCATCATTTCATCAAATTCCAGTTTTTATCCATATAAGGCATTACAATGAAAACTTTGGTGCATAAAGGACCTTTCTATCACTACATGACTAGCAACAAGGAGGTTCATAAAAAATTTACTAGAGGGATTCCATCTATGATGCATTTATTGGGTGGCCTGGCACTTGTCTCACTTTAGGTCAGAGCCTGAGGCTAGAACACAGGGGAAATCTATATTACTCTTACATTCATGGGAGAACAGAATTTCCCCTCTGGAGTGGCAGGAAGAAGTTGGAAGACTTTAATGAATTAACTAGACTTCAAGGAATAGCCACTGCTAAGGAGAATTGATCTTATATTGAATTAATTTGGATTTTCTCCAAAAAGAGGACTCTGAGACTCTCTCTTCATTTCTCTGTCACTAAGGAAAAATGCCCCAGGAAAGAAGACCCTCTTAGTCTTTGTGAAATTTTCCATATGCAAAAAAAGTATTTCTGTGGACCTTATTTTTGGGACATAATGTCAAAAGTACTATGATTAGAGCTTTTGCCAGCCAAATGACTTTCATACTTAGCAAGATACATTGTCAATTTTTAAAAAGCTTTGTGAGACATCAGTCCTTAGAAGTCTCCTGACATTTGAACTTGTATTTGGTTCCAAAATTATTCTTCTAAAGGTATGTGAGAAATAAAGAAAACTACCATAAAAGGTTTAACTTTAGCAAATCAAGCTCATATCATCTGTGATGGTTACTAGGAAAGAAACTATAAATGAAGCCTATTTCTTATATGTGTTTTATCTAATTTAAAAATAAAGTGAGGGCTGAATCTGAAATGTCTCGGGGAAGACATTAAGTGAGTCTCCAAACAATAATGACATCTGCATTAGCACTCCTCAATTCCTCTGTCTACATTTTTATGAACAATTTGTTTTACTTGTCTGCTTCTATAATAGACTTTCCAATTAAAAGCAAATGCCACTTTTTATAGCACATAAGTTAGAAACAATCTCATTAGTTATAGGCAATATATATATATATATATATGTATATATATATATATATATACATATGAATAATGTTGGATTTTCCTCCTAGCACAGAAAGAATTGGCAAAATGGCGGAATTTATTTGTTGGCAATCAGAATCTGGATCTAACTCTAGTTTAAAGATCAGAAAACTCCCTTTACTCATTTAGACTAACATTCAAATTTAACCCTTCTGAAATGCTTACAGTTGTACATATATGTCAATTATTTCTTTTATTGCTGGGTTTAGAAATTAAATGACATTACAGGAGGTTTTGGATTTTTTTGGAGGCAGTTAGGGTGAAGTGATTTGCCCAAGATCCCACATACAGTGTCTGAACCCAGATTTTAACTTGGGTCCTCTTGACTCCAGGACTGGTTCTCTATCCACTGGACCATCTAGCTGCTCCAAGATTTTGATATTGAGCAATGTGGAATGAAATTTTTTCTGTGAAAGTATATGCCTGATATCACTGCAGGTGAAAGACCTCTAGAATCCTGTTTCCCTTAACAGTTCAGTCCAAGATAGGGGGAAATTTGGTGTGAGAAGTTAGAAAATGAGTGGTAGGGTTAAAAGAGTCAAGTTCAAGCTCAATTTTGGATACTATCCCCTTCATGATGGGCAATTTACACAGGCAGTATACAGTAGTCTTTCTATTCCTTATACATCTCCATTTTCCATGTGTTTGCAATGACTTCCCCCCTCCCCCATGCCTAGAATGCATGGAGAACTGTCTTGCAAAGGCACTGGTTCCTCTTCATAATTTGGAATCTTTCATTTTCTTCAAAACTTAAACTCAAGTACCATCTTTTAATTCAAATTTCCCTGGTTGTTAGTGTCCTGCTTCCACAAGCTACCTGATATGCATTTTATGTTAATGCTGTATATGTTTATAAATGTAAGAATGTAAGCTCCCTTGAGGGTTTTTCTTCTTTTTCTCTAGCACTTGGTTCAGTTGCCTAGAACTTGGCAGGTTTTGGTAACCTATAAATCATCAACTGATTAAGACTGACTCTTGCACTATACAGGGAAAGGAATCTTGGGCAACTTTATCTTCTCCTCAAGTTTCCTTTTGTAACCTGTAAAATGAGGTTGTCCTAAATAACCTGTAGTTTCCATTTGATGACTTTTCAGTGCCTTTTATTAGAATAATTGGCTCTACCCTTTTTTAAAAAAAAATTATTTTTAGATTTTTTTTTGCAAGGCAGTAGGGTTAAGTGGCTTGCCCAAGGCCACACAGCTAGGTAATTATTAAGTGCCTGAGGCCAGATTTGAACTCAGGTGCTCCTGACTCCAGGGTCAGTGCTCCATTCACTGCACCACTTAACCACCCTGGCTCTACCCTTTAATACTCTTCACCTGTGTGTTCTGGAATAAGTCATAACTTCCATGGACCTCAGTTTCCCCATCTGTAAAATGATAGTATTAGACTTAAGAGTCTTTGATATTCTCTTCAACTAATGGTCTTAGTCTCAACTAATGAAAAGAATTTGTTGATACAGAGTATTATTCTATCAAATTTGTACTCTAGTGCCTTATTTAAAATATAAAGAGGATCCCGAATCTCTTAAAGACCATATCAGGGGAACATAGACTCAAAAAGCACATATGGTGGAATTTTAGTCAGTATCACAGAGTGAAGAGAAAAAAGTTCAGTTAATATGGAAGAAAATATTTTGGAAGAAAGTCAGCCATGCCTGGAAGACTGCCAATGGAACCCTAAGCTCTTCATGATTTTCTTAGTTTTTTTAACCTCTTCTATTGAACTGAATTCTATGGAAGTTCAGTCTTTTTTTTACAATATCAGAGTTAAGGAGGAATGGGATAGGGACTCATCTGCTATTTTCTTACATTGGTGATATAAAGATGAATCTTTCTAATTTGGAGACTGGAAGATATTTTTTGGCATTGTTTCAGTCCAAAGGAGGAATGTTACAACTCTTGTTCCTAAGGGAACTTTGTAGACAATAATCAGTGATACTTTAGACTTTTTTTGTGGGAATTATCATTAGTAATGGCAAAGTGGGAAGCTATTCTATTATCAAGGTATGGAAAAGCTGTATATCCAAGCACTCTGTGTGATCAGTAAGTGATCACACCTCTCTCACGCTGAAGCTTATTGACATTTGCTGCTGAGCACTTCTCTGTTACTACTATTCAGACACTGCCAGTGGGACCACACTTTTTAAGCTACTTCTGAAAACTGAATGGATTGAATGTGTAAAGAACTTCATGGTGCTCTGAGTCATTCTGCCTGCTCTGTGTGGGGAGTAATGGGTGGTAAACTTCACAGAGTTCTGAGAGGTTCTGCCTTTTGGGGGTTGATTGACTTTAGCTCTTCAAGAGTAATGAAAGCCCCCAAGTGTGTACATCATGCATAGTTCAGCATTTTTAAACATTTCAATAGAAAAAATTAGTCATTTTTCTTAATTTTAGGTTATATTTTGTATTTGACATCTCCTAATTCCCCAACCTCTCACAGTTACCTTGCTTTTATTTTGTTATATATTTTGTATTTGCATATACACACAAATATATATGTCTTTGTTTATCTATCTGACTATCTATCTGTCTGCCTTCTGGAGTTTACAAGTATCAATCATTCCATCAATAAGCATTTATTAATTGTCTTTTAGATATTATGTGCCTGCTGCTGAGGACACACAGACAAAAATCAAACAGTTCCTGCTCTTAAAAACCTTATGTTTCAACATGGGATAGAATAATACATACATAAATGAACACATATATTTGAATTGTTTATGTTTACTCATGAGAGAGAACAATACATATATACAAACAGCTATAGCTAGATCTCTCTTTTTTTCTCTTCTATGTATTTCCTTCCCTGTCTCCTTCCTTCCCTCCCTCCCTTCCTCCAATGATGCCTATTGCATTTCATCCATACCTTCTTATCCTGTGCAACTCTCAATCACATTTTCCTATTGCTCTTCTATAGAGGTTTGTTATAGACTTTCTTTATATTTCTTGACATTAAATGGGAACTGCTAGAGTATGCAAGATAGCCAGTTTTTGTTCCCTGCTTTCACAAAATGTCTGTCTCCTTTCTTCTTTGGGGCATTTCTTGAATGACATCTTTTATGCAATCCTGATCTATTCATAAAGACTATATGATATATGGTTTAAACTATTCATTTTAGGCTATATATACTTAGGTTACAAGTTAGAATATGATTAAGTGAGAGACAATGTGATGCTATGGCAAGAGATTTGGATTTGGAACCAGAAGCATTGGATTAAAATTTAAACTCTGCTTTTCTCTACCTGCCTTTCTCTATTTAACACCCAGTTATCTAGTTTCTAATCTATGAAATGAAGAGGATGGACTGAGATTATTTCTAGCTAGATGTCTTTTATACTATGATTCTAAATCCATAAAGTGGCCTAAGAAATTTAAGGGGGGAGAAGAAAACTACTTCTGAGATGAATGAAAAGCAAGAGAGGTATAGTTTCTGAGTAATTTTAATCAATTTATTAATTAATTTAACCGATAATAAATTGTGGTCAGTAGTTCTCTTGGAAACCAAAGAACCCATATAGAGATTGCTTACGTATTCAAGTACCTTAAAAGGGGTTGTCCCTGAAGGTGAAATTAATGACAATGACTATTATAATGAGAAGTGGGTCTTTCCAATGAAGGGCTACATACATGACTTTGATCATGTCAGCCTCTTGGACAAAAAGATTCATCTCAAATAGATTGCTTTCAATTTGGAGGATAAGGGAAGGGCCTTTGCCAAGAAAACCCTAAATAGGGTCATGAAGAGTCAGATATGACTGAAATGACTGAACAACAGAAGTAGTTATCATAGTGATAAAATTCACTGCAGAAATATGAAAGGACCATAGAGATGTGAAGAAAATACTTAAGAAAGAAAAATCTTTGGGATAAAAGACAGTTAACTCTATTTGTGATCAGACTGTATATATTTTTTCCAAAAATTATTTATTTAAGGCAATGGGATTAAGTGACTTGCTCAAGGTCACACAGCTAGGCAGTTATCAAGTGTCTGAAGCTAGATTTGAAATCAGGTCCTCTTGATTTCAGGGCCAGTACTCTATCCACTGTACTACCTAGTTGTCCCCAGACTATACATTTCTTTGAAAAAGGTAGCATCTAGAGGTGGCTAGGTGGTACAGTGGTTAGAGCACCAGCCTGCAGTCAGGAGGACCTGAGTTCAAATCTGACCTTAGACTTTTAATAATTACCTAGCTATGTGGCCTTGGGCAAGTCACTTAACCCAATTCACCTTGCAAAAACTTTAAAAAAAAAGGTGGCACCTTGTTTATATTAGAAACTATATGGGAGAATGAGAAAGAGAGTGAGAATTGGCATCAACATTCTTTTATCTTTATTTGCTTCACTAGTGGTTTAGTAGTAGGAAACCAGTTGGATATGGAATAAGAAAGATCTATTTTGAATTTGAATCCTGCCTGTGATACTTGTGTGATGATGGACAAGCTGTTTAAACTCCCCGATTTTCAGTTTCTTCATCTGTAAAGTGAGGATAATAATAATACTTGTACTACACACTTGCACAAATATTATGACATCCAAATGAGAGATCTTATGGAAGGTACTTTGCAAAATTAGATACTTGGTGTCAATCCTAGTCATTGTGAAAATGATGTCAGTGACCAACAACACTCTACTATATGCCCATTTTAAATAGGTAAAAGGATTACTTTATTAATCATTCATAGTATGTTTATTCTCTCCCTGGCTAAAACTACATCTTAGATCTGTAATTTGCACAAAGCCAAGTTAGTTGGCTAATTTACCATTCAACAACCGGTCATTCCTTAAGTGTTGTCGTATTGAAATTGGTATTAATGTTGAAACTTTCCATGGTGTCCCCAATTGTAAAGCTTCATGTAAAAATCATTTTGGATGATTATTTTTATACATAACTATATTCCACAGATGTAGATGAAATGATTTCTGTAGTTGCTTAACCAAAGTTCTATCGTGAACCAAAGTTCTTTAACCAAAGAGCCATTGTGGTGTGCATTATTATCATGGTAGAAAAAGAGGCAAGACACTTAAACCCTGATATTTATTAATTTTCTCCATTAAAAAATCTGGGTGAGATTTTGATGACCTAGATTACCTGATTCCATTCTACCTCTAAGAATAATTTAATGCATTTAATTTAGAGCTAGAGAACCTGGATTATTTCAGGGCAACTATAAACTTTATGATCTTGGATAAGTTCCTTAACTTTCTGGGGCCTCAATTTCCCTAGCTGTAAAATTTATCTTTAAATTTGTGATTTTATGATTAATTATGGAATGTTTTTTTTAAATCACCTTGATAAGACTTGTGATGCATCCATCCTCTTTTCTTCCATAATTATTGCATTACCCCTCATGAAAATGGTTTGCTATTGTATTTTTAAATGCTTCAAGATTCTATATTCTCTCTGAATGATTGGACTAAGAGATTCATCTCAAGACAGACCATTTCCAATTTGGAGGATAAGGGAGGATAAAATCACACAATTTCTTTTTAGTTAGGATATATAGCTCAGTAATTCTTTGGCATTTTTCCTTTTGGGTGAGAATATAAAAAACATTGTGTTTTTTCTTTACTAGGATCAAGATTATGTCTATAAACTGTGGCTAAATTATATATATATACATATATATATATATATATATATATATATATATATATATATATATATATATATACTGAAAAACCATTTTAGTCCAGCTCATCAAGTCATCAAGGATACCCTTGACTCAGAATGCTGTTTCTAGTTCCCTACCAATAGCTCAATCATAGAGAAGAACTGCAGGGAATCTCAATAACTCTTTTCAGCACAATACAATTTCCTTGCAATCATAGAGACCTACACAGCCTTCTCTTTCTTCAGATATTGTGATTTGAATTCCTTTTACTACTATCACAGAATTTACTTTATATCCCATGGAAATGATTAGGGTTTCATTTTTTTTTTTCATTTTAATGTGGGGAAAAAACAACTTGGAGAAATCATTGGGAAAATCCCAAAACATACAAACAAAAACCCTTCTAATAGAATCCTTTAACCCTAGGCTTTAGGTTGTTTTTTCCTTATTTCAATAAAGCAATAGAAAAATATGACCAAGAGAAAAAAAAGCAAAAGAAAATAAAAGTTGTTCAGGGATCAGGATAGCAATAAAAAAACATTTTTTTATTTTTTGGCAGAAAGATGTCTTTTTTTTGCAAGGCAATGGAGGTAAGTAGCTTGCCCAAGGCCACACAGCTAGGTGTCTGAGGCCAGATTTGAACTCAGATACTCCTGACTCTAGGGCTGGTGCTCTGTTCACTATGCCACATAGCTGCCCCCAGAAAGATGTCTTCAAAAGCATTCATTTAAAGTTCCCATGTATGAAAAGAAATGTTATATTCTAGATCACTACAAACCTTTCACTTTGGATCTTTTTTGAAAATTTGAAAGCTTATAATGAAACTTTGCATCCTAAATGATACCCTTTTGACTTGTTCAGCTAAGGAACTAATTTAAACCTCACTATTGAATCACAGATGGAAGAGAAAAGAATTTCTTCTCCAGGTTCCATGCTTGAAATTTTGCTGTATTTTTGAGCATAGTTAGGAATGCTTTTATTTTTTTTTTGGTAGCAATAATTCTGGTTGTCTCAGTGCTACTTGTGCTACAAGTAGCACATTGTAATGTATATCTATACTACTGGCTCCACTCTGTGGCCAAAAGTTGTACAAAGTGAATCATGGGAAATAATAAATTGTGCTTGCTTTTTTTCTCTCTTTCCCTTTCTTCCCTTCATCTTTTCTTTTTCTTTCCCCATCTTTTTTCCTTTCCTTTTTCTTTTTTTTGTATTTTTTCTTTTTTGATTTTTTTCATCTAATTAACAAGGGAAACACTATATCCTACTTGAGAATTGTAGGTAACATGGACCTTTCCTCTAGAACAGGTGTTCTTAACCGTTTTTTTTTTTTTTTGAGTCATTGATCCCTTTGGGAGCCCAGTGAAACCTATGATTCCCTTCCTAGAATAATTTTCTTAAATATTTAAAACAAAATAGAATTGCAAAGGAAAACAATTATATTGAAATAAAGATGTAATTTTTTTCCTATTAAAATTCATGGATATGCTAAAATCTATGGGTACATGCAGCCCAGTTTGAGAATTCTTATACTCAAGATTGCTTGTTTGAATACAGAAAATGTTATTGTTGATTCGTGGGTAAACACTTCAGTACCTCTTTCTCAAGCTGTGGCTAAAATCTATAATCTTGAGATGGAGGTAGTCTGCCATTGAATTCATAACTTGTCTGTGAGGGAAACAAGGAACAAACATGAGGATTTCTGACCTCAATTTCCCATCCAGGGAAACTAAGGACAACAACAATGGTGATAACAATAACCTTCAATATCCTGGCTAAACTTATTTAACATGTCCAGAATAAAGGTTGGGTTTTTGTTCTCGGCATGTTTGACAATCTGACGAGTTGATGTGATATTGTCTTATGATTGGGAGGTCTTAGAATCTGAGCATCATAGGATCTCATTGATTAGAACTGGAGGGGACTCCTTTATTTTACAGTTGAGGAAACAGGTCCATGATGGTTAAATGATATTTTCAACATCTCACAAGTAAATAACAGAATTGAAACCTATGTCTTCTGTCTCCAAGGACAATGCTTTGCCATCTGTTCTAGATAGAAGAAAAGTTCTTTTACCAGTGATCATTTCTGTCCTAGTCATACTACTTTGGGACTTCTCTTAACATGCCCAGTAAGTTCTTCATTGGGAAACTCCATCATCCTGCAAGATTGAATTAGCCTTGGTGTTCATACCTTCTCACTGCTTCTGCCCTCTGATTGAAGGAATTTTTTTGAGGTTTTTGCAAGGGAAATGGGGTTAAGTGGTTTGCTTAAGGATACACAGCTAGGCAATTATTAACTGTCTGAGGTCGGATTTGAACTCAGGTCCTCCTGACTCCAGGGCTGGTGCTCTATCCACTGCACAAACTAGCCGCCCCTAAGTTTGGTTTTTTTTTTGATAGTATTTGTAACCCCAGCACTTAGCAGAATACTGTCACATAGCAGGTTGAATAAATGTTTATTGACTACTGTTTACTTCTGACACTATTTATGTAACTGTGGGCAAGTCATTTAACATCCCTGGTTTTCTTCATTTGCAAAATGAGCATCTTGGGGGTCCCTTCCCATTTTAAACCTATAATCCTATTATCTTTAGTTGACAAGTAGATACATCCTAAGACCATAATTCCTTTGACTGTTGCCATATGCCTTTGCTATAAGGCATAGTTGTCTTGAATGGATTAGAGGTGCTATATCCAACAGGAGATGAAACCCATTATCTGCCTGGATTGACATTTGTTTTTGTGTAGGTCAGGATAGAAGCAAAAATGCTGACAGGGAGCATGTTCTATTCTTGCTTGGGAGTGTTTGTGCTATAAGTAAAGTGAGATTATTCATTTCTCAAGACATCTAAATTTGTCCTCTAAAAGTTCTAGCATATATCTTTATGATGATCACTTTTTTGGATTGTATCTATGATTCTCCTGTTAAAGGGCTCTCCAGATGAGAAAACTCCCCCCTGCCCTACTAATACAGGTTAGCATTTATTATCAAACCTATATTTTTAGGACCTATAGCTCTTATAATTTAAGTTACTTGCCAAGGGACATATAGACAGTATGTGTGAGAACTTGACCCCAGGTTTTCTGGACTCTGAAATCAGTTCTGTGACTATACCAGCCAGTAAATCTCCACATACTATACCACCTTTGTCTTTCATTTCTGTCATTTTAAAAAGCAAGAGGTAATCATGCCTCTGATTAAAATTGCCAAGTTAAAAATAAAAATAAAATATTCTGTTAATTGAAACCATCCAGATTTCTGTAAGTTTTGTGCCAGTGAGTTAATTCTCTTTGGTTTGAACCTGAGTAGCATTGAATGTTTAGAGATTGAGGAAGAAATGAGCTATAACTAATGAAGAGTTCACTTCAGATATACTGTGCTCCATGAATTGTTCTTCAATTTGCCAAGAACACAGGATCACTTCTACAACCTAAACTTTTTAGTAGTTTTACAAATATAAGCCCTGATATCTTATCTTAGTCTCATCTAGGATCCTAAGGATATAGAGAAGAAAAGGACCTTATCTTACCCCCCCCCCCCACTTCACAGATGAGGAAACTAAGGCTCAAAGAGCCACCTAGGTAGCAAAGTGGATAGGGTGCTGTAGTAAGTCACAAACTAGCTGTGTGTCACTTTGGTCAAGTCATATATGCTCTGTCTGCCTCAGTTTCCTTATCTATAAAATGGGAATAATCATACCTACCTCTGTGGGTTGAAGATAAAATGAAATTATATTTGTGAAGCACTTTGCTAACCTTAAACACTATTTGAATTCTAGTTCCTGTTACCACCACCACTACCATCACCACCATCGCCACTGTTACTACTTGCCTAAAATTTTATAGATGTTGTTACATTGTTCTGATCTGAAAACAAGACCTCTGACAAATCAAGAATTATTTTTGTTGAACTCTATTACTATTCTTTGTGTGTGGCAAGAAAAAAAATCCTGTTTTCGGATTCCAAAGTTAGGTTTGATATGGAAGTTTTCATTTTTTACATGATGGCCTATCAACAAAGTGACATCCTTCAAATCTATAAGATATGCTATAATGCTTGGCACACCAAAGGAAAAAGAGAAAAGAGAGAGGAAAAAAGAAAGAGAGAAAGAAGGGAGATAAGAAAGAAGAAAAGAAATAGAAAAAGGAAAGAGGAAAGAAAAAGAAAGATGAGAGAGAGAGAGAGAGAGAGAGAGAGAGAGAGAGAGAGAGAGAGAGAGAGAGAGAGAGAGAAAGGGGGGAGGGAGGAAAGGAAGGAAATAAGGAAAGGAAGGAAAGAGGGAGGAAAAAAAGAAAGAGAAGTAATGAAGGGAAGTTAGAAATTTTTTTCTTACCATGGCAAAGTTTCATTTGGAGGGCTAACCTAAGACTTTTCCCTCTTAAGAAAGACATTTTTTGCTTTCTTGTCTATCAGCACTAATCCTCTTAAAAAATACCCTTTCAATCAACGGTTCCAGGAGAAGCTCAATTTCCCCAGTAAATGGAACATTGAAAGACCCAGTTTAAAAGGACCACTACTGTGAGAGAAGAATGAGAATAATGGCATGACCTGTGGAGACCCACTGAGTATGAGTACATAGAATACCCATGTGTCTTTAACAGGTCAGAGATATTCACGTATCTCTGTCGAATTGAAAAGTCAAGGTAATGGCAGGCTTTGAATTGCTTCTGGTGGTGACACATATGAGAAATATTTTAGTACTAAGTGACTGAGACTTTTTTAGAGATTTAACACTTAGCAAGCAGGGAACAGCTTAGGGAAAAGGGATCAAGATTTTCTCTATTGGGTTTTTCTGGTCTTGATCACAGTGACAACTATTTTTCCCATTTTAAGGATACATTAAATTTAGGTGTCTCTTGAAGGCTCTATTATTATTATTTTTAAAACTTTCTGTGTAAAAATACCTAGAGAAATATATTGTCAAATTGGTAAAGAGAACTGAGAAATTTCCTGTAATGCTTTCCTAAAAACATTTTCCTATAAATATTGCACCTCATATGCTAAATGGATCTACCTTCATCCCAGTGTAATGGAAGTCTAGTGATTGTGCAGATTCTGTCATCTTGTTTGGTTACTGTAGTTTTTCCACATGGAAGTTACTAGGGTGCTTTACTTTCAGATTGAGATTACATGTAAGAGAGGTGTCTTGGAGAGACCATGAGATATGTGTTACCTAACCATATACTGAAGAGAAGGCTCTTTGATTCACTCCAGAAGTATACAAAAAGGGCCATCAACTTCATCTTCTTCCTTTTTGACACACTCTTCATTCAGTGAATTCCTACCTTCTTGCAGTCCAGTCAGAAACCGTGTTGTAGGAGAAGATACCTTAGGGTCTTCTCTCCTCTGAAATGTGACATTTTCTTTTGTTCTTCTCCATTCTGGGCAGAGAGAGAGAGAAGAGTTGCAAAACTTAGCAAGTTTTGAAGGTTGTTACAAAAGGGGTACCAGAACCCCAGAATTCCAGAACTTATTTTCCAATCTGGGCATTGTAGCAAGTCCAACATCAGTGTTTTGAGAAGCAAAAGATGGCCTTCTGGACCTAAGCTAGAAGAAACAGAGACTAGGATTCAAATGGCAGATCTGCCATATTTAGACATGAACTTGGTAGGACTCATGCTATCTAGGAACTGAGTTAAGTTTTGAATCTATATCTCTGAAACTACTATCCTTGAGCTTGAGTTGGCATAGAGAAAGTATGCCCTAAAGGTACTAACACACCTTGAAAGTAATTTGTTGTAAAGGAGGAAAAAATTTTTAAAAAAGGGAAAAAAAGAAATTTATATGATAACTTTATTATATATTTAAAAGGAATACCAAGTAATACATATTGAATTTTCAGTTTCATGTTCTCATCTTTTTATTATACTATAATTTAAATTTAAAAAAATTAAAATGTAAAAGACAATTTATGTAAAATAGCTAAATGGAATTGGAACTTAGTGGCTTGCATACGATGAATGAAGAGAACAGTTGGTAAGGTCTTAAACCCAGCAGTACTGGAGAAAAAAGTATTTCCTCCCTTCAGGGCACCCTAGAATTATGAAAGGGAGACATAACAGACCTGACCCAGAGAGGGAGAGCCACAACATTCTGTCTCTAAGGTGAAGATCTCACTGTTCTATGGCCAAGTCAAAGTACAAATGATTAGAGAAAATATGAAAAAAAAGCATAGTCCCTGTTCTCTTTGAGTGTGCAGTGTAGCAGTTGTGTTGTATACTATTGTATTCTCCCTTAGGTTGATACATGAAGTCATCAGTTGGATTCAACAAGATAATCTATGATGATATAGAACTGAACCAAGATGGTAATATATTTCCCTGCACAACTACTCAAGAAATAATCTAAGAAGATTGCAAAACTGAGTAGTGGAAATCAAAGTGGACATTTTAGTACAAATCTGTCCAATCTAAGATCCCAATTTTAATCTACAGCAAATGAAGAGAAGAGGAACTAGGGAAAAAGAGATTGGGTTGAAACCAGAGCACTGCAAAGGAGAGTAGCAAGAGAGCCAGCAGGTCTTGTACTCAATCTCTAGGGTACAACTTTTTTTGACTTAATTCCTGCCCAGTCCATCAACATGAAGTCTCACATGGGAGCTGGGACAGCCTAGAGCAGATTACAGAGTTAGTTGATCACAGACTCAGGCCGACAGCACAGAAGAGGATTCTCGCACAAGAATTCAAGATTTAGAGCAAAATCAGGAGGACTCTGTATGCATTAAAAGCAACATTGTGTGATGATCAACTATAATAGACTTAGCCCTCCTCAGCAGGACAATGATCAAAGACAATTCTAAGGGATTTGTGATGGAAAGTACCATCCACATTCAGACAAAAACTATGTAGTCTGAATGCTGACCAGAGCATACTATTTTCCATTTTTAAAATTTGTTTTATGCTTTATTTTTCTCCTCTCATGCTTTTTCCCTTTTGTTCTTCTTTTTCATGACTAATAAGGACACATATTTGACATAGTTATACATGTATAACCTATGTCAGATTATTCAAAGAGAGGAAGGAAGGAGAAAAATGTGGAACTTTAAATCTTGCAAAACATAAATGTTGAAAAAATAAATTAATTAATTTATATATTAAAAAACTGGGGGGGGGGGAGAGAATTACAGAACTTTCAATTAGGACAGTAATCCAGGGTTGCTTAGAACATATTTTTTATGACTGAGTAAAGAAACAAAGAGCTATCATATCAAGGTTGCACAGGAGGACATAAATCCAGAAGAAAAATATAACTCCAAGTCATCTATACTCAAAGCCTCAAAGGAAAAACAAAATTTGCCTACAAAATCAATTAGTATTCCCAGAAGATATGATGCAAGAGTTAAAAAATAGTCTTAAAGTTGATTTTGGAAATGAAATGAGAGTGAAAAGAGGAAAGAATTGAAAAACAAATAAAAGTTATAGAGAAGAGACTTGGAAGAGAACCTTACTAAATAATAGATTCCCTGATAATTAGAATAGGTGAAACAGAAGCTAATGACTCCTTGGCAATATGAAATATGAAAACAAAGCCAAAGGATTGAAAAAAAAGAAGAAAGTGTTTATAAAGTATCTTATATCAGAGACAATTGACCAGAAAACAGGTCACTATTTTTTATTTTGTTTTTTTTTTCTGGAACAATGGAATTAAGTGACTTGCTGAAGGTCACACTTACTTGAGTAAGTATTAGGGTCGAATTTGAACTCAGATTCTCCTGACTTCAGGGCCAGTGCTCTATCCATTATGCTACTCAATTACCCCCCTAGAAAACATATCAAAGATAAATAATTTAAGAATCACTGATTGATTACTTGAAAACCATGATGGATAAAAGAGCCTGGATGTTATATTTTTTAAAAAATCATGATACCAAATAATTACTCTACCATACTAGAAAAAAATAGTAACAAAGTTCATTTAGAGCAACAGAAGGTCAAGAATAGCAAGGGAACTGATGAAAAAAAATATAAAGGAAGGTAGCCTAGCTCTACCAGATCTAAAACAATACTATAAAGCAGCATTAGTCAAAACTGCCTTGTACTGGTTAAAAAATAGAGTAATAGATCAGTGGATTAGCATAGGTTCAAAAGAAATAGTAGTAAATGACTACAGTATTCTACTGTTTGACAAAACCAAAGATATCAGCTTCTGGGATAAGAACTCACTATTTGACAAAATTTGTTGGGAATACTAGAAAATAGTATGGCAAAAATTAGGCATAGACCCACATCTCACACCCTATACCAAAATAAGGCCAAAATAGGTACAAGATCTAGACATAAAGAGCAGCACAATAGATAAATTAATAGATCAAGAAATTATCAGATCTATGGAAAGGGGATAAATTTGACCAACAAGAATTATAGTACATTATAAACTGCAAACTGAATGATTTTGATTATATTAAATTAAAAAGTTTTTGCACTAATAAAACCAATGTTGCCAAATTAGAAGGAAAACAGAAAACTGGGAAACAATTTTCACAGCTAGGGGTTCTGATAAAAGTCTCATTTCTAAAATAAATCAAATTTATAAGGTTACAAGTCATTCCCCAATTCCCCAATTGAGAAATGGTTAAAGGCTATGAACAGATAGTTTTCAAATGAAGAAATTAAAGCGCTCTCTCTCTCTCTCTCTCTCTCTCTCTCTCTCTCTCTCTCTCTATATATATATATATATATATATATATATATATATATATATATATAATTAAAACAACTATGAGGTATCACCACTTATCTGATTGGCTAATAGACAAAAAGGGAAAATGATCAGTTTTGGAGAGGTTGTGGGAGGATTGGAACATTATGCATTGCTGGTGGAATTGTGAATCATTCTGGAGACCAATATGGAACTATGCCTAAAGAGCAATAAAACTGTTCATAATCTTTGACCCCAGCAATTACAATATTAGGCCTAAATCCAGAAGAAATCATAAAAAATGGGAAAAGTCCTACATGTTCCAAAATATTCATAGCAGCTCTTTTTGTAATGGCAAATAATTAGAAATTGAGGGAATGCCTATCAATTGGAGAATGACTAAACAAGTTATGGTACATGAACACTATAGAATTTATTTTTCTATAAGAAACCATAAAGACTCTAAAGAAGCCTGGAATGGCTTATGGGATCTGATGCTGAGCAAAAGGAGCAGAACCAAGAGAACATTCTACACATTAACAATAACATTGTGAGAAGATCAAACTTGATGGAAGCAGCAACTCTCAGCAATTCTGAGAGCCAGGACAATAGTATTAGACCAGCCATGGACAATGTTGTCCCTATCCAGAGGAAGAAAAACAATATAAACCAAATCACAACAACAAAAACCCAACCCTCCAGAATCTGATGCACACTTTATAAAAATTATCTCTTGTGTATTTCTTTCCCTTAATCCTAATTCCTCATACTGAAAATGACAAATCTGCAAACATGCTTAACAGAAATGTGTATGTAAAATGTTAACCTGAATGTTCACTGCTGAAGGGAGTGGGGTGGGAAGGGAGGGTGGAAGGAAATTTTGTAACTTAAAAATATACATGTGCATATTGATGAAAGAAAGAAAGAAAGAAAGAAAGAAAGGAAGGAAGGAAGGAAGGAAGGAAGGAAGGAAGGAAGGAAGGAAGGAAGGAAGAAAGAAAGAAAGAAACCATGAAATAAATCTGCTCAGATGTTTTTGAAAAGCGAACAAAATAAAAACTACAAATAACTCACTGGTCACCTGTTGAAAGAAACCCCCAAACAAAAACTTCCAGGAATATTACAGCCAAATTTAGAGCTTCTGAGTTAAAAAACAATACTGCAAGCATCCAGAAAGAAAGAGCTAAAATGCCAAGGAATAAGGTCAAGATCACATAAAATTTTTTTAGTTTCCATATAAAAGAGAGGAAGGTATGGAATACAATAACTAAAGGTAAAAGCTTGCAACCAAGAATAGCTTATTCAGCAAAATTGAGTATAATTTTACAGGGGAACAAAATCAATGAAATGAAATATTTTCAAATATTCCTGAAGAAATAACTGTAGTGAAATAATAACTTTGAAACATAAACACAAGTAAAGAGAAACACAAAATATTAAATAAAAATGAGAATTAGGAAAAATAATTTATTAAGATGAAGTATTTGCATTCCAAAGGGGAGGGTAATGACAGAAACATTCCTTAAGAAACCATAATATCATCAGGGTTCATGAATGGAACCAAATAAGACGGAGGGTCAGGAAGTGATTTTTATAATATTTTAATACTCTTATAAGGGAAAGGAATAAGCTTTTATCTAGTACCTACCATATTCTAAGCATTCTGCTAAGCACTTTTAAAATATAATCTTATTACAACAGTCTGTGGGGTAATTGCTATTATTTCTCCTCATTTTAAAGTTGAGGAAATTAAGATAGACAAATTTAAGTTACTTGCCCAAGGTAACACAATTAGTAAATGTCTGAGACCAGATTCAAACTCTGATCTTTTTGACTTTACTGTGCTACCTAACTCCCTCCCCCAAAAAAAGTGGGAGGCAGGGGATGGGAGTAATGGAGAAGAAAGTAACATTATTTGAACTTCACTTTCAATAAAATTGGTCAAAAGGACGCTCACAATTTGATCTAAAACTACATTCACATCCACAGTGTAATAGCAAGAAATGGGGATAGGGAAAAGGGGTGGGATTAAGAACAAGGACAGATCTAGGGAGGTTTTAGTCTCAAGAAATCAAACTCTAAATTTAGATGGTGAATGGTGAGGTGGGGAAGAAAGGAAGGAAGGAAAGAACGAAAAAGAAAAAAAAAGATAAACAAAGAAGCAAAGAAAAAAGATTTGGCGTTTAGGATTGGGTATCAACATAGCACACTCCTATCTAAAGAGAAGGTGGGAAGCAAAGAAAGGAAAATAATAGGGAACAGGATATAGCGAAACACATAAAATCATAAGGTTTTTAAGTGTTATCATTTATTTCTTTTTTCTTTATTATTTTTTCCAATTACTTGGAAAGGTAGTTTTCAGCATTTATCCATTCGCAAGTTAATGAGTTTCACATTTTTCTACCATCTTCCCTTCTCTCCCCCTTTCCCATGACATCGAACAATCTGGTAAAAGTTGTACATAAATAATCTCATTTAACCTATTTCCTTATTAGTTGTGTTCTGAAGGAGGAATTAAAACCGAAGGGGGAGGACCATGAGAAAAAGAAAAGACATACAAGAAGTTTTAAAAACTGAACATAGTATACTTTGCTTTGTACTCACATTCCATAGTTTTTTCCCCTGGATGTGGAATGGGATTTTCTATATAGGTCTCTTAGGATTGTCCTTATAGAATCATAAAGTTCTTGCATAAATAAGTCAAAATGGAACTAATAAGTGGGTTTCTTTGAAGAAGTATTCTCTGATAAAAGTCTCATATCTAAGATTACTACACAGAAATATATTTCTGTATCTTTATATATAGATAAATGTAAAAATATATGCATATGTTTGAAAACTGATTCTTTTTCTTTCTTTCTTCTTCCTTTAATCTTCTTGCTTTCTTCTTCTTCTTCTTCTTCTTCTTCTTCTCCTTCTTCCTCCTCCTCCTCCTCCTGCTGCTGCTCCCCTTCTCCCTCCTGTGAGACTTCATTTCCAATGACTTTCATTCCAAGATTGAGTATCATATTAGAACTTTACTGGCTTTTTAAAAAATATAAGTAGTAAGCAATGAGGTCATAGACTAGCAGTGTTGGGTACTTGTGGAATGAATGAGACAGTGGCAGACTATGCTTAATATTGTAATAAATTTCTGTTGCTACTGAGAAAACAGATAAAATTTGAAAGAGACTAAGATAAAATCAAACTGAATTTGGGGCTTAATTTTCAGTCCTTTGACAAATGAACTATGCCTATCCCTTAATCTAGCCTGGAATAAAGTGCTCCTTGCTATCTTCACCCATCCAAAGCCTTATTATTAGAGCCATTGTCTTATAATCATAGTTTTATTATACTTTATCTGACATCTCTGCTTTTGAGAGCAACTTGTATTTTCCTTCAAATAGAATGAATGTTAAGATGTTTAGTATATTCCAAGTATGCTTTTTCCTTTGTTTAATATATATATACATATATACATATATATATATATGGTGGAAAATAGAAAACTGCCTTTTTTTCTAGAATGTTTATATTTCCTTAAGAGTGAAAGCAATGAAAGGTGATTTTTTTAAGGCCAGGAGTGAGTGAGTACTGCACAATAATAGCTATTAATTTTGTGGTGAATAACAAACCTTAATTTTCAGTTTCAAATGCTGATAGACACTGAAGCAATGAGTCATGGGATGTGTTCCTTATTTTTCAACATTTTCTTCTATTGACAATAAAACTAAAATTTGGAGAGAAAGATGCATATATATTTCTTTTTTTCTTAAATTAAAAAAATGGAACTTGGTCATTATACAAATTGAAAATGGATACAAGTGAACTTTTGAATATGTGGGAAGGTGGAGGTGGTAGAAGGAAAGCAAGTATGAATTATGTGGTTTTTCAATAGCTAAGCATTCTAGATCTCACTCCTTTCTCTTTGCTCCTTCCTTCTCTTTCATCTTTCCTCTTTCTTAATACTAGTACTTGTTCTTAGTAATAGAAGAGCTTAATACTAGTAGTTGTTCTTAGTAATGGAAGAGGACCATGTCATCATATATATAATTACATGACAGGCACATTATGTTTACTATAGGAAGGGGAGTTTTGTGCAAAAGCCATCCTTTTTTTGCTGGCTTTTCCAGAACCATTTAATCCCTTGACTTAATTTGATAGGAAATAGGTCTTCTTCTAAAGTCTGATAATGGAAACGGAAGCAAGACATAGAGACAACTACATTTCCTTTGTAAAGGCATATTGTGGTCTCAGAGAACTGAGGCTATGCCATACCTCCTCCTTTTCAAAAGAAAGTCGGGGGATGATAGATGTGGAATGTAACATAAGCTATCAGAGAAATATTTAATGTATTATTAAATCCTTAGATATTATACCAGACACAGTAATTGATTTGCAAATACAGCCTCCAATTTTTTTTTGTTTTTTAAACATTATTAGAGCCAATTAAGTTTAGGCTGTGTAGAACCAGCTAAATTAGAGTGGTGTCGTTTTAGGAATGGAATTCTACTGTTGACAAACTGAAGAGCGAAGCCCTTAGGATTCTACTGACTGAAGATTATGTGGAGAAAGAACACCTACAACTTTCAAACCAGAAATTGAATCAGCTTCAAGAAGAGTTTGCCCAACTCATGGAGGAAAGGAAGACCTTATTACAAGAGGCGAATGATTTTTTTAACAGTGTAAATAAGGTTAGTGTATGGTGAAATCAATAATTATAAGTAATCAATAGTGCTCAAAAGAATTATGTAAAAGACTAGCTTATATAGGACATTTAAAGACTATTTATTATACAAGCTGATAGTTTCTATGGCTATTAAAAACAAGTTAGCTCTTATAATGTATTCCTTACTGTTGTTTATAAGTTGCTTTAAAAACTAAGAATGTCCAGATCATTAATTAACATGAAAAAGTTTTTCTTTTTCAAAAATTTCCTCAAAGAATGTCTATCAGTTTCATTGTAGAACTTATTCTGTTTGGGAGCAAATCAGTTTCCTTTATTTGAGTTATTCTACAAATTTCAATGAATGAGTGGTAATTTCTAACTCTCCTTTTTTCATTGCATAGTAAAAGGAATACTAAAGGTTTTGCATGTGAGTTAGTTGAGCAAAGTTCTGTTGCCTTCCTTATGAAAGCATAAAGAATAAATCATAGGGCCTTTCTGCCTCTTTTCTAGGTGAAAACTTCTTTGAAATTGCAAACAGGTGCATGAATTTTACCTACTTATCATGAACCTGTCATTTGAAATCTGGAAGAGGGATATTTCAAATATGGGCCATTTCCAAATCTTGAGTTAAAATCGAAAGCTCTCCATATGTCATTGGAAAATAAAATGGCAAGATACTAGGGTTTATTTCTTTTTCCATTCCTTTAGTAATCCTTTAGTTAATTCATATAAAGAAAATTATTGCTGATGGCTAATATTGAATGCCAACATCAAATGTTCATCTTTCATGTGCCAAATTGTTGTTCGCATTCAGGAGCTTAATTCTTTTAATTTTCTCAGTTTTTGAGGGGTGAACATGTACCTTCAAACTATTAATAAAATTTTCCTGTGCATTAGATTTCCATGGTATTAGAAGAAAAAATGTAAACTATTCATGATAAAAGAACTGGTAAAAAAAACCACAAGAGGGGCAGTCAGGTGCCGCAGTGGATAGAGCACCAGCCCTGGAGGACCAGAGTTCAATACCAGCCTTAGACACTTTTAATAATTATCTAACTGTGTGACCTTGGGCAAATCACTTAACCACATTGCCTTGGAAAAACCTAAAAACAAAATCATAAGAGTTAATCATCCACAATGCATAAATTACAAGCACCATCATAATACTAAAATAGTGTTTCTTTCTGCAAACAAAATAGATTTTTTTCTAATATAGATGGTTTCTATGAACTCGACCAACTTAAATAGAACGATCTATTGATAAAAGCTAAGTGGTAAAATTTATGTTCAGCAATATTTTCTTTGAGAAAGATACTATTCATTTCTGATGTCAACTTCATGAAGCACAATGACATCATCCTCAAATAAAGTTCTTTCCAAACGGACAAGGAATAGAACTTATTGTTGGTTATAAAAAGTGCTCCAATTATTAAACTTTATTGTTTTCCCTGGCCTCAAAAATGGGAAATTCTTGCTTCATAGTTTATCTCATTTGGAAGTTGGTAATTAATATCTTAGTGCATAGATACCTTATATTAAGAGATGGAGTATTGCCTAGAACAATTTTAACTATTCTTCATCAAGCTTGGTAGGGAACAGGTGTGACGTCTCTTACATTTTTGATGAGAGAATCAAGTGATAGAAGTAATTTCTTATTCTGATTTAAATCTAGATCTGGACTCTTATCAGAGAACTTTGCTTATTATTTTGTTACAATGGCATACTAGCTATTCAAGTTATAGTTAACCATATGGTAGTCTATCTGCATCAGAGTATTATAGAGATATAAATTGTTTGTCCTTTCTAACATCAAAGTCACAATTTCCAATATAAGATCTATAAAAGGGTAACTAAAAATGACAAATCATACATACACACATACATCCATGCATACATACATACATACACCCTTAAGGTCATTAGAAGATAAGATTTTTAAAAATAAATATTTAATACATATGATGAAAATAACACTGAATATGTCAGAAGATCTATAATACTGGCTTTGCTATTGGCTACCTCTGAAACTGAGGTCAAGTCATTTATCCCATTGTTAGCTTTCTAAATCATTAAAATGAAGGAATAGGTCTTAATAAATATCCCCTGAAGTATCTTCCAACTGGACATTTATGATTCTTTGATCACTGTCCATTACTATCACATGGATACCTATATACCATGTTGATACAGCTGAAGTAACCAAAATTATATAGTGATGATGTTTGTCCTTCATTCTCAAAGAGGACCATGACATCAGGGTAGTGATGCCATGACAAGCACATAAATTGGATTTGAAGGAATGTTGTGTTGAGTCACCAGTCTCATTTTTTCCCCCAGAGACATCTGATTACAGTATGTTATGAATCAGGATGAGTGGTGACAGCCCTGGATGCGAGGCACTCAGGGTTAAGCAACTTGCCCAAGGTCAGATAGATAGTAAGTGGCATGTGTCTGAGGCTGGATTTGAACTCCCCTCCTTCTGACTTCAAGATCAGTGTTCTATCCACTGCACCACCTAGAAGTCCCTTTTATATGATAATTATATGGTAAATACTATATTTCTAATGAAAGAGGAAAACGTATTTTATGACTTAAATGTAAATTGTGCAAATTTAAGATTTGAGTCCCTAAGCAATCCTTTGAAAAGGCCTATGGATTTTACATCATCTCCTCAACCCTTTTGTTGTAGTGCTTGGTCCACATATATATACTTATGCACACTTATACACAGACTTATGTCCTTAGGCACACACACAGACAAACACACACTTCTCATGCCCTGGGGAAATGATAGGAAGATCTTTATGGGCGCTGAAGTCTTGTAGGAGACATTCAATATGATATCTATTGTAGATGGTAGATTGTGCCATGGTAATAGAAATTTTGAGTCTGAACATTATTTTCTGTGTGTTTGTGTATTTGTGTGTATGTGTTTGTGTGTGTGTATGTGTTTAACAAGACCATACTTAGATCTTCTCTCTCCTCCAAGGTAGTATTTCCTCATCTTCTTTATCACTTCTTCATTTTTCCCTTCACTTTTTTCATACATAGTGTTGGGATTTTTGTCCTTCATTTTTCTTTTTTTATTAAAGATTTTATTTATTTAGAGTTTTACAATTTTTCCCCAATCTTACTCCCCCCCACAGAAGGCAATTTGCCAATCTTTACATTGTTTCCATGATATACATTGATACAAATTGAGTGTGATGAGAGAGAAATCATATCCTTAAGGAAGAAACATAAAGTAAAAGAGACAGCAAGATTAGACAATAAGATATCAGGGTTTTTCCCCTAAATTTAATGTAATAATCCAGTTGTTTCTCTGGATACAGATGGTATTCTCCATTGCAGAGAGCCCCAAATTGTCCCTGGTTGTTGCACTGATGGAATGAGCAAGTCCATCAAGGTCGATCATCATCCCCATGTTGCTTTTAGGGTGTACAGTGTTTTTCTTGTTCTGCTCATCTCATCAGGATCAGTGCATGCAAATCCCTCCAGGCTTCCTTGAATTCTCATCCCTCCTGGTTTCTAATAGAACAATAGTGTTCCATGACATACATATACCACAGTTTGCTAAGCCATTCCCCAACTGATGTCCTTCATTTTTCAAAAAGGATTATGAAATCAGGGAGATGATGTCATAACAAGCACAGCAAATTTCACCTCTAGAGCCATCTGGGTCCAGTGGCCAGTTATGAATCAGGATGACTGAAGATGGTCCTGGAAGTGAGGCAATCAGGGTTAAGTGACTTGCCCAAGATCACACACTAGTATCTGAATCCAAATTTGAACTCAGGTTCTTCTGACTTCAGGGCCAGTGTTCTACCAACTGTGCCATCTAGCTGTACTGATGACTATTTTTAAAAGAGAATTATGACACATAGATGTTCTAATTCATTAAAATAATTAGATGTTATTCAGAGCAATATTTATAATTCCTTAATTCTGTTCTTTAGGGATAAAAATGTTAATTTATTCAATTGTGTGTAATTGAATGTAACAATTATCATTTTAGCTGTCCTTGCTGAATATTATTTTTTCTATGGGTCCAAACATAAATCTCTTTACCTTTCAATATTGCCAGAAGTTGTCATTTCTAAAGCCAAAGCTAATCATCCAGTCAGCTTAATGTTTGCACACAAGTAAATGCTCCAAATGGTCCTGGTTGAACAATATGGTAGTTTACATATGGAGCAGCAGGTGGAGCCATTATGACATGTGACATATTATCATTGGCAGTTTTTCCATGGATTAGTTCTACTGGATCATTTGGGAACTGATCCCAAAGGAGTATAATTTTAGAGTGAATGAGAGAGAAAAGTTGAGTAAGGGCAAAGTGATCAGAATTCTAAGCTATAATTGTGTCAAACTTATGACTGAAAATATGGATCTCTGTGGTTGACTATTCATGGCACTGATTTTTATATTTAAAATATATTTTTTCAGTGACACTCATAGTTAAAAATATGCAAATGGCAGATTGTTTTCATGGTACATGAACTGCATGGGAACTAGGCTCATTCTGTTCAATTAGTAAGTCTGTTTTTAGATATGGTGCATTTGTTATATTGGTTAAATCTAATCTGCAAATTTATATAGACTCATTCATTCAATACAGTTATTAGTTACTCACTATTTTGGTCTAGAGTATAGTATTTGAGCTTTCCCAAA
The DNA here is from genome assembly GCF_037893015.1 of Macrotis lagotis. Lineage (NCBI taxonomy): Eukaryota > Metazoa > Chordata > Mammalia > Peramelemorphia > Peramelidae > Macrotis > Macrotis lagotis. The sequence goes on from NC_133658.1 coordinate 682,341,329, forward strand.
TGAAAGTCAATGGTACTGAAGAAGCAGCAGGAAAATAGAATGATTTGTGGAGAAATAAAGGTCTCTCGACTTCTTGACAAGAAGCGTTCTGAAACAATTGAGATTCTAACCTCAGGATGATAAAGCTTATCGCTGACATCTGAAGAGTATTGGAACAAAGTAGAACACTGTAGATAGTTGTCTGTTTATTAAAATAGGTATTAATGAGAAGAACTATCTTTAAAAACTGGATGAAATGAAGAGGGAAGAGCTTAATTAAATGAAATTATAAGTCTTCATATTGATGTAGAACAGAAAAGAAATGACAACTCTGTTTTCTCCCTCCAGAAACATTAGTTGCAGGATTGACAATTGTATCAACAATTGAAAATGATGGGGGTTTTTTAGTTAAAAAATCAAAACAATGTTTTTTTATTTTACATATTAGCTCATGTTGTCAAATATATAAAAATATTCTTCTGTGACCCCACATTATTTTGTGTCATGCAGCAAGTGTACAAATCTAAAAATTAGTCTTTCTAGAAAAACTAATTGTATTATGAATTCTTTCACTTTCCTGAAACCTGGTCACATAAAATGAACAGCTTAAGATTTGTTTTAACCATAAGTGATGAAAGCCACTCATAAACTATAGCTTTTCTTTTCATGATAATTATTGAAATATTTTGATAATCCATTATCAAAATCATAATCAAAAGGCTTATCAGCCTCTTACACAAGGAAAAAATAATCCTTTGCCAATGGCCAATATTAAAGGTCTAAGCCAAAAAACTAAACAAGTGGAATAAAAGTAGGTTCACAGAATTGTCATTATAATCACTATTATTTGTATAAGAATTATAGGAACATATAAAATTAAATATGAATTGGAAATGCAATTCAAAATATGAAACGAAAATACATCTATCATTAAATCATCTCAGCATAGTAACTCATTCTTAATGATTTTAGCTTAATGTTATTTCAAAAAAATTCTATGCGATTGCTATTGAGATTATATATATATATATATATGTTAGTTTTTATACAGAGAATATATCACAAAATAAATGAATAACCATATATATTAAGCATCTGCCAAGCAATATTCTAACTGTTGGAGGTATACAAAGAAAGGGAAAAATAATCCTTGCCTTCAAGGAGCTAACCATCTAATGGTCAAACATAAAGGTGGATTTTAAGAACAGAGGGAACCATAATTTATATTTTAAGCCCAAACAGGACCAAACACTATTATTGATTCAATCAATGTTTCAAAACTTGTATATTCAGTTTCTAGGCCCAGATCTTCCTCAGGGAAATCAAGTTCCAGAGAATAAGGTGGCCCTTTTCTTAGGGACCGTCTTAGGTTCTTGATCATCCCCTGGAAAGCAAAGGCTAATTATAAATAAAACCAGAGGAACTTAAAAAGCTCAAAGAAGTGAGAAAGTAATGATTTTTCCCAGCTCCCACTTTTTCTGCCTTTGTTGTTGAAAATTAAATGACTCTTTTGAAATGGTAATATTCTCTTTAAAAGACATTTATTTGGATGTGAAGCAACTGTACCTAGAGAAATAACAAGATTTCAAAACAAAAGATCACTCATTTAGCAAATACTTACTGAATGTCATTTAGGAACATAGCATATAAAAGAAAAATAATGGTCTCTCTTATAAAGTTTTTGGTTGGGAGGGGGAAGTCATCTGTACATAAGAGAGGTTATATGATATCTTCTTAAATGCATAAAATACTTCCATTTGTCATTAGCTATGTTAACACACAGACATGCACAGACAGACAGACACAGAAACAGAGACACAGATACTTACAGACACCTATAGACACACACACCAAACCCATCCAAACCTACTCGACACTCCATAACTCTTGAAACTTTTCTGTGCCCTAATCTATATTCTCCTTTGCTAAAGTCTCTGAAGATAAAACCTTTTCTTTTCATCATGGCTTCTGTGACCTTGATTTTATACCCTTTTTATTCTCTGGGATTTTTGTCCATTTGTTAATCTCTTTTTCATCATCAATCACTTCATCTCTATTCCTTCCCTATTGCCTACAAACATTATCCTATATGTCTCCTCTGTATATATATAAACTTTTTGTTGATATTTTTTGAGATATATCTTATAAAAGTTTTTCAACATTCATCTATATGCATATTTTAAAGTTACATAATTATCTTCCTACCTTCCTACCTTCTCTTCTTACTCCCCTCTCCTCAACAGTGAACAGTCAGGTTAATATTGTACATGCACATTTCTGTTAAACATGTTTACAGATTAGTCATTTTCAGTATAAATTATTAGGATCGAGGGAAAAGAAAGAAAGCCATGGGCATAGGAAAGAAATACAAAGAAAAAAAAATTTAAAAAGTGAATGTAAGGGGTGGCTAGGTGGCACAGTAGATAGAGCACTGGCCCTGGAGTCAGGAGTACCTGAGTTCAAATCTGGCCTCAGACACTTAATAATTACCTAGCTATGTGGTCTTGGGCAAGCCACTTTACTCCATTGCCTTGCAAAAAACTAAAAGAAAAAGTGAATGTAGTATTATTCATCAGATTCTGAAGGGTATTTTTTGTTTGTTTGTTTTCTTTTATTTTTCTTCCTCTGGGGATAGCACTGTCCATAGCCAGTCTAATAGGGTGGTCCTACCTCTCTGAACTGCTGAGAGGAGCTACATCTGTCAGTATTGATCATCTCACAATGTTGTTGTCAATGTATACATTGTACTCTTGGTTTTTCTCCCTTTGCTCAGCATCAGATCCTATAATTACTCCATGCTTCTCCTACCATTTTTGGTTTCTTATAGAAAAATAATATTCCATAATATTCATGTACCATAACTTATTCAACCATTCCTTAATTGATGGGCATTCCCTCAATTTACAGTTCTTTGCCACTGCAAAAAAAGCTACTAAGAATATGTTGGAGCATGTGGGACTTTTCCCATTTTTTTATGATTTTTTCTGGATATAGGCCTAGTATTGGAATTGCTGGGTCAAAGAGTATGATCAGTTTTATTGCTCTTTGGGCACAGTTCCATATTGCTCTCCAGAATGGGTGGATCTGTTTACAACTTCACCAGCAATAATGCATCAATGTCCCAATGCTCCCATAATCTCTCCAACATTGATCATTTTCCAATTTTGTCATCTTAGCCAATCGGATAGGTATGAGGTGATACCTCATAGTTAGTTTGCCTTTCTCTAAGCAATAATGATTTGGAGCAGTTTTTTTCATATAGTTATGTATAGCTTTAATGTCTTCATTTGAAAACTGTCTGTTCATATCCTTTGACCATTTATCAATTGTGGAATGATTTGTAAACTTATAAATTTGATGTGATTCTCTATATATTTTAGAAATGAGACTTTTTAACAGAATCCCTAGCTGTGAAAATTGCTCCCCAGCTTTGTTTTCCTTCTGATTTTGACAGCAATGATTTTATTAGTGCAAAACTTTTTTGATTTAATATAGTCAAAATCATTGATTTTGCAATTTATAATGTTCTATTTCTTGGTCATAAATTTGTCCCCTTTCTATAGATCTAATAGATAGAGTATTTCTGGTCTATTAATTTATGGTATCACACTTTATGTCTAAATTCTGTACCCATTTTGACTTTATTTTGGTATAGGGTGTGAAATGTGGGTCTATGCCTAATCTTTCCCATACTATTTTCAATTATTTTTCTGAAATGGGGCTATTTAAGTATTTTATTTTCTCTTCTGTTAATATGGGCAATTTGCATTTTTGCAATTTTTGTCAAATCCCAGAAAGTAGTGTCTTTGAGTTTGTTAAACAGATTACTATAGTCTTTTACTACTGTTTCTTTTGAACCTATACTAATCTATTGATTCATTAATCTATTTTTTAGCCAGTCCCAAATAATTTTGATAATTGCTGCTTTATAGTATAGTTTTAGATCTAGTAGAACTAAACTGCCTTCCTTTACATTTTTTTATTAGTTCCTTTGATGTTCTTGTCTTTTTGTTGCTCCAAATGAATTTTGTTACTATTTTTTCCTAGCTCAGTAAAATAATTGTTTGGTAATTTGATTTGTATGTCTTTGAATAAATATTTTAATTTGGGTAGAATTATCAAAGGATAATGAGACACAAGTTTAGTGTTAACACCTTTGCTTTTCAACAGGGCTTTTGGTCTCAAATAAAGTGATGTCAGTTTGGACCTCTTCAATGGAGAGAAAATACCTAACTACACATATATTCCTCTAAGTCCAATCTCTTCAATCATATTTGACCTTTTAATTATCCTAAGAGAAATAAAATTCTAAAGAGTTAGAAGTGTTATATCTTCCCTTTTAGGGATTTTATACAATTTGATGGTCCTGATTAATATTTGTTTTGTTTTCTTTTTTCCCTTCTCCTTTTTAATTTACCTTTTTTATGCATCTCTTTAGTTGTGTGTTTGATGATTGGACTTCTGTTTGGTTCTGGTCATTATGTCAGGAAATTCTGAAAGTCTTCTGTTTTGTTGAACATCCATCTTTTTCCCTTGACAGTATATGCTGAATTTTGTGGGGCAGTAAATTCTTGGTTGTAAGCCTATGCCATTTCCCCTCTGATATATAGTATTCCGGGTTCTCAGGTCCTTCAATGTTGAGACAGATAGGTCTTGTGTGAGTCTGATTTTGTTTTCTTTGTATTTAGATTGTTTCCTTTTTGCTGCTTGCAGTATTTTTTTTTTCCTTATATGACAGTTCTGGAATTTGGCTATAATAGCTCTGGGAGTTTTTATCATGAGTTTATATCTCAATGGTTATATTGTCTTCTTGTTCTAGAAGGTTTATTTTTATTATTTTAATAATGTAAATTTGTGGTTGTAATCTAAGGTCCTTTGCCCTCCAATATATGGTATTCCAGATCCTCCGGATTGAAGCTGATAAGACCGATGTAAGTCTGATTGTGTTTCTTTGTATTTTAATTGCTTCCTATTTGCTGCTTGCAGTATTTTCTTCTTTATTTGAGAATTCTGGAATTTGCCTATGATAACGCTTGAAGTTTTCATCCTGGAGTCTCTTTCTGGAGGAGTTCTGTGTATTCTTTCAATACCTATTTTTCTTTTCTTGCTCTAGCATATTTGGACAGTTTTCCCTGATAATTTCCTCCAAGATGTTTTCCAGGTTCTTTTTTTTTTGATCTAGGCTCTCTAGTACTTTAATGATTTGTAGGTTGTCTCTCCTGAATCTATTTTTCTAGTCCCTTATTTTTCCTAAAAGTTTTAATAATTTGATGAAGCTCTCTGAAACTTAGACTTCCTCAGATGACAATCACTGAGCACATAATCAAAGCTTTTCCACCTCGGTTGATATTCTAACAGAGGATCCATATGACTGACATGGTTGTCATCATACTCCAATGTCTCATGGAGGTAGAGTTGGGGCTTGACAATATTGGAGTGGGAACTTGGGTGATATGTATGCAATGCATTTATCAAATCTTCAATGCAGAAAGCAATTCATTTGTAACATGATGACCCCACCAGCAGATCAACAAAAGATAGTTTCTCAAATGCCCAGAAATAAATTTTGTTTCAGGGTTTTTTAAAAAAATAAGTGTATTTCAAACAATTTGTTAAAATGAAAAGTAAGGACAGTCATAGCCAGAGATTTAAAACAGAAAATTACTTTAGAGATCAACTAGTCCAATTCTTTCATTTTCCAGATGAGGAATCAAAAGCCCAGAGAGGTAAAATAACTTGCCTAAGGGCACATAGTTGCAGAGATAGACTTCAAAACCATGTCCTCTGTATCCAAATCCAACACATTTTCTATCATCTCATGGTGCCTTTAGAACATTCAAAGTATTTTTCTTTTACTGAAACAGAGGATTTTATAATTGATATCATTGGTTTTTAAGTTTTTATCAATCTTTTGCCTCCTACATCTGAGCATATTCCATCTGCTAACTTACAGTGTATTTATCTAGTTTTAAATATGGACCATATGTTTATGCTGAATTGAAGGAGGAAAAGTATAAAATAAATAAATGTGTAACATGCCCAAAAGACACCTGAAAATATATGAGGAGTGATTAATTGAGAGAAAAGGACTGGAGGGGATATTTTGGAATTATCAGCAGAGAAGTGTTCATCAAATATTGGGAGATGAATTTACTGAGGAAGAGAAAATATAGAGAAGAAGGTAGGTCAGAAGATGGAGTTTGAACCTCAGAGCTGTCCATAGTTAGGAAAAGGTGAGAAAGGAAAAATCATCAAAAGAGACAAGAAAGGCACACTTTAGTGGGTACTGGTTGGTGTACCATGATGAAATTTCTATTGATCTTGTGATGTTTCTGTTCATGCTATGAGAGTATGTCTTTACAAACTTTCAAAAAAGGTTTCATTGATTTCACCATATGAAGTGTGGTATTTCTGATTTGGAGAACTTAGTCCTAGAGGGACCCAAATTTAGGAATGCCATCGAAGGAGCAAGCTGCATCAATTGATATGGTAAATTTTTTTTTTAGTTTTTTTTTTTTGGCAAGGCAATGGGTTTAGGTGACTTGCCCAAGGTCACACAGCTAAAGTCATTATTAAGTGTATGAGGTCACATTTTGAGCTCAGGGTCCTTCTAACTCCAGGGTTGGTGCTCTATCCACTGCACCACCTAGCTATCCTGTAAAATGGCTTTTTTAGTCCATAAGAAAAAGGAAATAGAAACAGGGTGAAAATTTTTCTTTCATAGTAAAATTATACTAGTATTTTTTCATCAGTTGAGGCAACTTCCTTCTAGTGCTAGTACATTAATTTAGGTCTGGACAAAAAGAGAAATTTCTCATTTTTTCCTAAAAGAGGATTTAGAGATTTAGAAACTCAGGAAAAATATTAGCATAAAATATATTTACACATATATCATATATACACATATTTATGTATACAATGAAATATTTATGTTTTCTTCTGTTTACTATAAATTGATATCACTTACAGAAAAAATAATTTTAAAATATCATTCTTTTTAACTTGATTAAGATACTTTTGCTTTGGTCCATTCAATCTCAGTTTTTAAAGCAGACAAAATGCCATTATTTAAGTATCTTATTGATATTAATATTCTGCTTAGTAAGATAAGCTAGATCCTGAAGTCCTAGTACTAAAGTAAGAGGGTATGTAGTAGAATAAAAAAGAGGGCTGATTTTAAAGTCAAAAGTTCAATCAACTCCTGGGTTCAAATCCTGTCTCTGACAAAGGGACTAATCACATAATCTATCTGAAGCTTAGCTTCTGCATCTGTAAATAGAAGATAATAATGCTGACTGTAGTGTTTACCTCTCAGGGTTGTTGAGAGAATTAAATGATATTAATGTATATCCTGTATTTTACAAACTTCAGAATACTACATAACTGTCAAATAGTCTTATTATTTTAATTTCATTGTGTTTGTTTCTGAACTTTCAAAAATCCTCTAATTTCTACACATCTGTCATTTTCTGAGCAATACTCTTTCTAGAATAGTCTTCCATTCATAACCTTTCTAAATAACTCTATTGTTCAGTTGTTTCAATTGTATCTGACTCTTCGTGACCTCATTTAAGGATTTTCTTAACAAAAACACTAGAGTGGTTTGCCATTTCCTTCTTCAGTTCACTTTATAGATGAGGAAACTGAGGCAAACAGGATTAAGTGACTTACCCTGAGTAATATCCTGGATTTGAACACAGTAAGATTCATTTTTCTGATTCCAAGCCCATTGCTCCATCTACTGTGTCATTTAGCAACCCTATCTTTCCTCTGCATAAAAGAGAATCTGGCTTTCTCTTGTTCTCTTTGCCTCCATAAAGACACAGGGTGATATTTTTTATCTCAGTTCTTTTTCTATTAACTATCACATAAACCTTTGAGCAAAATAACTCACCACTCCAATTTTCCTTTAAGTGGCCAAAATCCTTTGAACTGTAACTAATATATGTTAAATACAGTTAAACTTTCTAATGTAAAATTTTTATAAATTATACATAAAAGAACTTGTATATTGCATTTCTCATGAGGACAAAAAGTTCAGTCAGTGTTTAATATAATAATTATAATCAAGGAACATCATCTTATTTATTCTAACATATTACTGTTACAGACTTCCAGAAATGGAAAAACTCAGGTCATCTAGTTCAATCTGTCTCCTGTCTAATGCTCTTCACAAGATCCCTGAAAAGTGGTCATCTAGCTAGCATTTGAAGGCTTCTAGTAATGGGAACATCATTACTTCTTTGGCCTTTTGAAAGTTTTATTCCTTTTATGGAACTTGAAATCAGCCTCTGCAACTTCAATCCATTCTTTTTCTAGTTCTGTCCTAAGAAACCAAACAGAAAAAGTCTAATCCTTCTTCCATATGACAACCTGGGAATGAAAGGCTATAAATATATTTATTCTTCTCAACTGATCTAATTTATCCATCTACAATTATAATTATCATGCTACTGCTCTGAATTTATACTAATTGTATAATGGGTAGTTACTTCCTCAATGCTGTTCTGTTTGAATGTTCTATTTGAACATTCATAGACTCTTATGTAATTTTAATGCATATATATGGGAGATGCTATTTGAGCAATGCTATGAAGGCTGTGTTTTGGTCCACCAAGTCAAATCTTTTTTAAAGACAATAAATACATTGGGATAAGATTTCCAGTCATTGCTATAAAGATGTGATCCACTATAGAAAATTATTGGCAAAAGATTGTCTGTTCCTTTCTCACATCAAGGATTTCTTCAATACTTAGATAATTCCCCTATTCTAAGGAAATCAGGAAACATAGATTATATATGCATAATACATATATATATATATATATATATACATATTACATAATATACATACAACACATACACATATACACATATGTATATGCTTATATGAATAGATAGTCAAGGCCATCTAAGTTGCTCTTATTTTTTTGGGAAAAAGTGTTATCTACGATTTTCTCTCCACTATTTTGGAGTTTCTTCCTCTGGGATCTCTTGAAACTCAATTTCTGAGGGCATTTTACATTTTAAAGATTACATACTACTTGGATTTCTTTCATACATATTGGCCTGCATTTCATCTTCAGTGCTATTACCAATTCTTTACCTGGATATGTAGGTTGAAGTATCAAAGATTTAGAGATAGAAGGGACATTTTAGTTCCCTAACCAAGCTTCTCATTTTACAAATATGGAAACTGAAGCCCACAAAGGCTAGATGTCATACAGATAGTAGGTGGCACAGTGGAGATTCAAACCTATAGCCTCTGACTCCTAATCTTTGGTATTTCCCTTGGCTTTTTTTATTATCATCATTGATAACAAAAGATTGTCTTAGAAATGTTGACAGATACCTTTCCTTTTCTCTGTGTCTGTATTTCTCTTTTTTGGTTTCATCTAAAAATGCTTAAGGAGAAATCTTGCCTAGATGGATCTTATATTGAGTTTTCTAAAAGCTCATTTTTTTTTCCAAATTGATTTTCATTTTGTTCTGAAGCAATATGACTTCTTGTTCACAGGACTGAAACTTCTGAGGTTCCTTTTAGTTCTGGAGTTAAATAATCCAACACTCCATTTTGCAGATGAAAAAAGTGATTTCCTGAAAGGTTGTAGGTCACAAGATATTAAATGTCAGATTAATTTGTAACAGAAACTTTTACTACAATAACCTGTGAAATTAAATTGAATCCTTTTCTGCATTGTTTTTATTTTCAGTGACCAAAAACCCTGTACCTCCAAAATAAAGAAAAGGGAAAACAAAATTTTGGCTAAAGAATGCATAGCGAAACAAAATAAATCATCATAAGTTAGCTATGTTTAAAAAAGATGCCTTATTTTGTTCCTTGTGTTCATCTCTGTCAGGAGGTAGGTCTCAGGCTTCATCATAAGTTCCTCCTTCAGCATCTGTTCTCTAGACTCAATGATCAACTGATCATTCTGCATTGTTTTAAAAGTGAGTTTGTAATCTATCTTGACTAACATGTCTCCATTTGGTAAAAAAGCTTAAATGTTTGCCATTTTAATCAGTTTCTGGGCTGTTAAAGTCTCCTAATTATGAAGACAGTTTGGTATTGATTTGACTACTCCATGAAATGGTGATATTTGATGTTTTTAGTTATGTCTGTTTCTCTTTTTCTGAAGTTAACAGTTTATTTAAACAACTTGGATTGGAGCATACAGTATCTAATCAGATTTTTTTCCCTTCTAATATAGTGCCTCCATTAAACTGAAGACACACAGAGGCATATTCCAAAATGACTATTTATGCATTATTGGTGATTCCCTTTGTTCAAGTATAGACTACTTTTTTTAAAATGGTGTCATCCAGTAGCTGACCTATTCAGTACCTTCCATTTCTCTTCTTGAAGAAATATACATGAGGATTCTATTTAAAAAGTTTTCTTTTCTTTCATCCTATGATTTTGAACCATGTTTTCACTGTCTGTCTGTCTATATATGGCTGTTTGTATATATGTCCCTTTTTATTAGTATCACCAAGGACCAAGGTCTTAGTTTGAAAGACCTTGTAAAATTCATAGAATTTTACTATTTCTTCATCTTCTGCAATAAATTTCTTTTCTTTTAGGATTTTGCAAGGCAAGTGGGGTTAAGTGACTTGCCCAAGGCAACATAGCTAGGCAATTATTAAGTGTCTGAGGTCAGATTTGAACTCAGGTATTCCTGACTCCAGGGCCAGTACTCTATCCACTGTACCACCTAGCCACCGCCTTCTGCAATGAATATTGATGCATTTTCTATATGTACCATCATGGTGGTTTGCTTATAAATGTTTAACACAAACTGTGCAAGAAAATAGGTCATATATCCCCTGAAATGACATTTCTGGGATTTATGATTTTAACTGATTTCTTTTTTTGAGGAAAATCTTCCTTTGAAGACTTGAAATATCCCTTCCATTCAAATATATCTACTTAAATTTTTTGACTTAACTTAGAGAAAAATGTTAATATGAATGAGTTATTTAAAACTCATTGATGGTTGGACAAAATTCATATCTGAGATCACTATATCTTACTTGATAGTCAAATATTTTTGTTATTATTTTATTGATTAGTCATTTTCAGTTGTGTCCTACTCTTTGTGATGCTTTTTGGATTTTCTTGGCAAAGATACTGGAGTGGTGTGCTCTTTCCTTTTCCAGCTCATTTTGCAGATGCAGAAACTGAGATAAACAGGGTATATGACTTTCCTAGGCTCATCCAGTCTTGGAAGTATTTGAGGCCAAATTTTAACTCAAGTTCTGACTTCAGAGCCAGTGGTCTACTGGCCATTGAACCCAGATGGTTCCTAAGGAGAAAGATCACTATATAAGATCACTAGAAGTTAAATTAACATTGTTATATAGTCTAAGAATTGTTTGAATTCTAATGACTTTAACCTCCTTTTCCTTCACTCTACCTCCATGAAATACTGAGGATCATTTTGCATTTTTTTGTCCCTTGAATGAGTTTGCCAGTTTATTACCCTGTGGCCAGACTAGACTGGTCAGACAAACTGATAAATTATTTATAAAGCTTCAGCTCTGTACCAGTCACGATGCTAAGCATTGGTGATACTGATAAAAGCATGTCAGACAATCCCTGCCTTTAAGAAGCCTATGTTCCCATGGGAGCTAGAAGGGAGCATGGTTGATTGGAGATCCCTGGATAGTATCACAGAGGCCTAGAATAAAGCAAAAGAAAACCAAGACTGGACTATTGAAGTCAAGGGGAAGTTTTAGGGAGGGGACCAATTTTCTAGTGGAGAAGGAGTAGAGATGATGTCCTAAAAGGAGATGACACATCTAGACATGGCCAAAATATGCTGGATCTATACCTGAAGCTTCTTCCCATTCATTAGATCATGTACTCTGGTGGTGTAACCTTTGTGAAGGTTTCAGAGAATACTTCTGTAGACTATTGCTATTCATCTCCAAAGAAGTAAGACTGTCTCCCTACCATTCCTGAAGAGAGGCAATAGAGATTCCTGTGAAAAAGTCATTCTGTGATCTTTAATTACTATGTTAGAAGTATCTCCTTTATGGTTAATGTGAAATTTTGTTTTGCCTGACTGTGTATTTGTAAAGGATTTTGTATTTATCATCTCAGTGAGTGGAAGAAGAGAATTTAGAACAGAAAATTTAACATATTATTATATGCTATAATATAATAATTAAAATTAATACATCAATATATAATTTTGCAATAATTTTATTTTATATTCATCATAAAATATATTGATGTTATATACTATTATGTCATTGAGATTATTATATAATTATTACATATTAGAGTATGTTATATTATTATATATCATCAATATAAAATTATTGCATTTATTCTGAAACATTTTTATTATTCTTATAGCTAAGATTTCTATAGAGTCTACTATGTGTAGCCACTGTGCTTAGTGTTTAAACATGTTATCTCATTCGATAATGTTTTGGTCCTCACAACTGTAAAGTAGGTGCTATTTTTATCCATATATTACAAATGAGAAAATCGAGGAAAACAGAGATTAAGTAACTTGCTCAGAGTCACATAGCTAATTATCTGAAGTCACAAATTTGAATTTAGCCCCTGGTCCAGCACTTTATGCTCTTTGGCACCACCTAGCAGCTAAAGGGAGCACTCTATTTTCTCTGAGTATCTATCTCATTGAGAGTCTTGCATGTAGTTGACTCCAATACATACATATATCTGCATGCATGTGTGTGTATATATATTTAGATTTCAGGCAGCTGGGCATTCAATCCATGCCTTAACATTTTTAATGGTCTTTTAATTCTTTAGACTGTAGCATATGTTTTTCATTCATCAGGTCAGTGATACCTTGACAAGTAAGTGAATTGAATTTGAGTGTTTTGTGCTAAGTCACCAGACTCACTTTCTCCTCAGGAGCCATCTGGATCCAGGAGCCATCTGGATCCAGTGTCCAAATATGAAACAGGGTGACTGAAAATGGCACTGGAAGCAAAACAATCATAGTTAAGTGACTTGCTCAAGGTCACACAGCTAGCAAGAGTCAAGTGTCTGAGGTTGAATTTGAATTCCCATCCTCCTGACTCCTCAGTTGGATTCTATGATGGTCTTTATCACCTGCTAATTTCCCTCATTACAAGGAGGGTATGCTCTGGCATACTGGGGTAGTGACAGCTGAAGCAGTTAGTGGGGAAGAGGGTCAGGTTGCTACCTAGGGCACCAGGAAGCAGGAGATAGCAGACACTTAAAGCTCAGCAACCTTAATCAGAGAATTAGACAGCTTTCCTGTATAAATTACCTCCTTGTGTTTCATAGGGCTTTGGGAAGTTTGAGTGGTTGGTCGAGTTCAGGGAGGTAACCAATCACTTAGATGGTAAGTCATCAGGGAAGGGTTACTTCAGATGGTGTTTGAGAGAGTGAGCTCAGGCTTTCCGTTATTTGTCATGAAAGTAGAGCTCAGAAGAAACCCGAGTCTTTAACAGAGGTCAGACCTCTGGCTAGAGGCAAAGCTGGCAGTGGGACAGGGGCAAGAGTCCCATGAGCCCTTGGTGGTCATAAAGGTCTCAACAGAAGGATCACCTAACTCAGGAGTTCTTAACCAGAGGTCCATAAACTTTAAAAAAATTAATAATCTTATTTCATTATAATTGCTTATCTTTGAAATTCTATGTATTTTATTTTATATGTTTCAATTATTCCTAAAAGGGTGCACTGACTTCATAGATTGCCAAAAGATAAGAACTTTTATCTTAACTTCTATGTACATTCGTGTGTGTGTGTGTGTGTGTGTGTGTGTGTGGTGCACATACTAATTATCCTCATCATGAATCAATCCCAATTGCTAAATGCATTAGATTCTACTCTCAGAGAATACCTATAATACCATAGCTATGCTGAACTCCATTTCTTTCTTAAATAATGACTCCCTTTGAAGTTCTTTAAAGAAATAAATGTGTATAGATATCATCTGTAGCTATGATTTGGTACAGCCTGTCCTAAATCTGCTACTTAACAAGGAAAAGAAGAAAAGATCTTTATTAGTTTCTTACAGAAGGAAAGCCAAGCCCCTCTTCTGTCTTCTGAAAGCAACTAATTTCATTCCTCTTGCATCTCAGGCTAATGGATTAGAATAATAAAAAAAAAATCTGGAATTGTCAGGAGGTTCTAGAAGCCAAATGAGGGTGGGGGAAAAAAGGAGGAGGAGATTTTTATATCTCTCTTTGTGCTACAATTTGATCTACAATTTAGTGAAAGAATTTTATATGACCTGCAATTTGACCTTTGGACACAAGGGACAGAAAAAGACTTCCTAAAATCCCCATGTGCATTTAAGTGTGGAATTCAATACTCATAAATAGCCTAAGCCATTCCTTGTGTCTATATGAGAGATTAGTTCCCAACTTAATCTAGCATATCAGATTCCTTATGAATAAAGGCTCAGTCCTATATTTGTCAAAGATTAGTGGGAAAGAATGATATATATATATATTTTTTGTTCCTTTGGATATCTCTCCATCTTGTGCTTGAATGTTCCAATAAATCTTTGCTCAGTTCATTTCATCTAATGTTTTCATGAAAAGTAAGAGTGATTTAGAAATGGAAGGAAGAGATCAATTGTAAGAAGAGAAATGTAATGAAATTCAAGTTGGTTGTGAGATAATATGATTGAACAGCAGCAAACATTAAGCTCTTAGTCTATATAAGAACCAGTGCTAGATACTAAGGATATGGGATAGAAATGAAAAAGTCACTGCCCTTTAGGAACTTGCATTCTACTGGACTAAGTGAAGGAGTGTGACACATTTGTAACTGAATTAATTTGTGAAAGATGTGAAATATGAAGACTATACTTTGGATCTGTTAGAAAATGCAAAGAAAATTTAGTAGGAAAGAAAGGTGCTGATATGGATGGTACTATTTACATTTTATGATGATTTAACATTTTGAATCCATTCAAGAAGGGAAATAAGAAAGAAGATAAAAGAGTATAAAAATGAAATAGGTAGGACAGGAATCCAGGCATATTCTTTTAAAACTTTTCTCCTTGAGTCTGATTCCGACACCTAAGTGATGCTGTCATGATTGTGTTCCCAGACTCACTTGGTGTAACTTGAGATATTCCTCCCTCTTCATCCTCCACACATACCCTTTATACCACTACCAGGGTTGATGTAGTCTGGGACACTCATGGAACCAGACTCTAGGCCACTTAAGTTAACTTTGTTTTTTCCAGGTGGATAGACAACTCATTATATGTGGGCTCTTTGGGCAAAAAGTCTATTAGAATTGTTCAGTGACTCGAAAAGAAAGCTTCTGAGACTCTCCTTTCTCCATTATGGATTGTCTTTGTGAGCTGATTTTTAGCTGAGGAAAATCAAACATACTTTGAGGAAAAGTAAATCCCCCCCCACCCCGAGCCTTCAGGCTCTGGATTTTCTACTGTACCATTTATGGTGCCACTTTTGGTACAAGTGATGCTATGAATGGAAGCTTAGACTTGGAATTGGGAAAATCCAGTGGTTATTTCTATATTTCCTGTGTGACACTGGAGAAATGGGTTCCTTGAAAATAGAGACATTGTCTTATTCATCTTTTTAACCCTTGAAGGACCTAGTTCACCAGTAACTGAGTATTCATTCAGTAATTGTTTATTCATTGAAATAATCATTTTTCTTTCATAATTTTTCAAAGTAATTATGCATTTATCTTGAGTGGTCATAAGTCTTCTAAGGTCTTTATGTTTCATATAAATATATTTAAAATGATTGACCACTGGAAAAAGTAGAGAAAAATTCCAAGTTGCAAATATTCAGGTATTCAATATCTAGTTTTTGGATTACACAAACTTTTTGCAAATTCCTTCCTTTACCCTTTGCCCTTAAACAAATTCTTATAGATCATAATATCACATTGCCTTTTAATTTTTATTATAAAATACTCCCCTTCAGGATATCTTCCAATCAAACTGGCCTTCTTTCTGCTTCTCATATGATGTTTCATTTTTTGTCTCCATACTTTTGTATAGGTTCTGCTTAGTTAATGGAAAATATTCCCTCTTCATCTTTATTTCTTAGACTTGAGATTTGAAGATTAAAAACTCAGTTCAGTTGTCATCTCCAACACCTGTCCTTTCTGGGACCCTCCACTTCTGGCATCCCCACTCATCAAATTACCCTTATGTTTATCTTACATATATTTTGCACATGATTATATGAATACCCTGGTAGAATGGAAGCTCTTTGAGACCAAGAAATATTTAAATTTTGGCTTTGTATCCTTGATCTAATAGAGTGATTGGTTTATGATCAACATGTTCTAAATGCTTTTTGACTGCTTGGTAAGGCATTTTTAAACCCTTTCCTGCTTGTTACCTTTTTCCATCAACAAAAGCAACTTGTTGATGGAAAATTATTAAAATACCGTTGCTTTCTCATAAGTCAAGAGTTCTTAAACTTGAATCCATGGACAGACTCCCAAAGGGTCTGTGAATAGTTTTTAGGAAGTCTATGAACTTGGATGGGAAAAATTATATCTTTTCATTAATGTTTGATATTATTTGTATTTCTATGTAATTTTCTTTAATGCCTTAAAATTTTTCTTATGAGAAAAGGGTTATAAGGTTCAGAAAACTGCCAAAAGATTCTGTGACACACATAAACTCGTCATAAGGGTTTTTTTTTAGGTTTTCGCAAGGCAATGGGGTTTAAGTGGCTTGCCCAAGGCCACACAGCTAGGTAATTATTAAGTGTCTGAGGTCGGATTTGAACTCAGGTATTCCTGACTCCAGGGCTGGTGCTCTGCCCACAGTGCCACCTAGCTGCCCCTGTCATAAGGGTTTTGATCCTATCCTATCATCCTTTCTAGGAAAGTGAGTGCTGTATTTTTAAGGTTATAGATAATCTCCTTTCAATTAGCCCTTTAAAATCAAGTTGTTTCTTAGATGTTCTTAATCATTGCTGATTCACTGTGAATTGTTTTGGGGGGTGAGGGAAATGTATGTCTTTGTGTATGGAAATATTTATATTTCAGAGAACATTCTGAAAGAAAGGGGTTTGGAAGAAAACTTATTTGAGATACATACAATTGATGGAGAAACAGAAAAGTCATACAAAATGGCGTGAGACACTACCAAGAGAAAGATTTAGCAATTCAAAAATTTTGTTCCTGATCTGGAATTTCTAAAAGAAAAGTAAATGAGGAACAGTAGAAGGAGCTTTGGATTGTAATCCAAGAGAATCTGCTACTAATTGACTGTATTTTTAGTTGGAGTGTGCTAGAGACAGGTCCAGCTAGCTCCAAGAGCCAAATGTTAAGTTTTTATTGTAAGCAATAACCTCCTGGGAAGCAATAAATCTATCAATTATAGATTGATTTATTATTTTGATCTTCTAGACTTAAGAAAGTGATGGAGAAAATGATAATAATGCAGATTAAACTTAAAAGTATGTCCTGAATATTTCCTTCCTTCTCCTTACCTCTCAAATTTGTGCTAAATATTTACCAGTTCACCTCTAGATTTTAGGCAGGTCTTAAAGTTCTTTGGAAAAAACCTCAAAACATTTGGAACACATCACTCTAGACCTCACTTCATTTGTAAAATAAGCTGCTGAAAGTTTAAGTTTTTTTCTTTGCATCCACAACACCCAGCAAATGCTCGGCATAAGTTGCAGTGAATCAAATGTGGCTAGATGATTTCATAAATTGCTTTCTATCTCTGAAATCTAGATTCCATTGAATTATGTGCATTTTGCTTCTTCAAATCAGGGACTGTTTCCTTCCCTACTTCTTATAAATCTAGCTCTATCTTCCCTGGTCTTAAAAACAAATAAATAAAACCCTTACTTCATCTTACCATTCTATGGTCCCATTTCCTCCCATCTATTGGTCCATTTTCTTTCCTCTCACTCTCTTCTAAATTTTTTTTTTTGCAATCTGACTTTAATCTCTATGATTCAATTTAAACTTTACTTTTTTTTAGGTTTTGGGGTTTTTTTTTGCAAGGCAAATGGGGTTAAGTGGCTTGCCCAAGGCCACATAGCTAGGTAATTAAGTATTTGAGACTGGATTTGAACCCAAGTACTCCTGACTCCAGGGCCGGTGTTTTATCCACTGTGCCACCTAGCCACCCCTAAACTTCAGGAGCTAATGACCTTTTCTCTGTCCTGATTCCTCTTGATTTCTCTGTAAACTCAACACTATTGATCATTTTCTCCTTCTGGATATTCTTTCCTCATCATATTCAATTGCCTTTTTATTCTAATTATATAATACTCCCCTTCATGCTCTTCCAATAAAACTGGTCTTCTTTCTGTCTCTCACATGACAGTTTATCTTTTGTCTCCATCTCTTCTGGTTCTCTTACTATATGGCCAATCCTTCTTTTGTCTTATTTGACAGTTCTTCATACTCACTAAGCCTGGGTGTCATCCAAGGCTTTAACCGTATTTCTTTCTTTTCTCCTGCTATACACTCTCACTTAGAACTCTCATTCAGTTCCTATGGGTTCAATTATCAGCTCTCGGTAGAAGATTCCTAGATCCCCATATCCAACCTTATCCTTCCTTCAAAGTTCCTGTTCCACATTGTTCTTCAGAAATCTTGAATTTGAATGTCTCATAGATGTCTCAAACTTGAAATATCTATTATAGAATTAATTATCTTTCCATCAAAACTCTCTTTCTTCTAAACATCCCTATTACCATTTAGGGTCCTACTAACCTTCCAGTCACTTAGGCTCACAATTTCAATTTCATCCTCAATTCCAGTCACCTGGATCTTACTGTTTCTATCTTCACAATAGTTTTTTCTGTACATTCCCTTCATTCCACTCATACAAACTCATCCCCTCTCCCCTAGATAGCTGGTTTCCCTACATCATGCCTCTTTCTACTCTAATCTAACTTCTATTTAGCTGACAAAGATGATTTGTCTAAAGTTTAGAAATCTCTGACAGTTCTTTGAGGCTTATTTTATTACCCCAGGATTAGCTATAAACTCCTCTGGCATATAAACTTTTCATATCCTGATCATTCCTACATTTTCAGCCTTTGTATGCCCTCTTCTCTTGCATATATTCTACTCTAGAAACACTGACCTCCTAGCCTCAGACACTTGACACTTATTAGATGTGTGACCTTGAGCAAGTCACTTACCTGAATGCTTCACATCTAGTGCCATCTCCAGTTGTCCTGCCAGATGGCTCCAAAAGATGATTCAGCACAGTATCCCCTCACTCAAATCCAATTTTCATGCATGTCATGACATCACCTCCCTGTTGTCATGGTCTTTGAGAATGAAGGACAAACATCCTCCTCCTCCTCATCATAATTAACCTGTAGTTTGAAATTATCTTCCCCATTAGAATGTAAACTTCTTGAGGGCAGGAGTATCTCTTGCTTTTTTAAAAATCTTTAGAACTTAGCATATTGCCTTATTATATAATCCTTAGCAGATACTTATTGACTTCACTTGAATATTTTTATTTTAAGAACTGTATTTATAGAGTAAAATAAAAAATAACTTTGTTCAAATAACTGAAACTGGGACTATATAGCTAGGAAGGGCTTTGCCCTGACTTTCATTCATACATAAAGAAAATATCTAAGATTAAAATAAGTCATTTGTAGACAATATTACCCAGGTTTCACTGGGAAGTAATTTGCAGAAAACTCAAAACCAAGAGTAATACCTGAAACATTCCCTAGTGCCTGAATATGTGCCACAAAATTAATGTGTTATTCAGTGAAGTGAATTATCCTCTACTTTGTTTTAGGTTCAAAATGGAATTAATCTGACAGTTTCCTTTGATAAATCTTAGTGAGACCGATTTCAAGTTTGGAAAGCTCCATTAACTCTTTTCAGTTCACAAGGGTACTATTCAGAACAGGGTTGCTTAGTTTGCTACCAATAAAAAGGAATTCCTTACTCATTGATGCATTTTATGTGCACCATCTAAAAAAGCACAAAAGTACTCATGGTTACCTTCCTATTCTAGTCCATTCCTACCAATCTGTATGCTTTTGCCTTGTGCTATTATTGTTTTGGTCAACAAAAGCAGTGAGTTCTTTGGCTTGGAGATTCATTTTTACAGTCAGGATCTAAGGTCATTTTCTCTGAAACTGCTAGATGCTTCTTGTAAAGCTATAATCTTTTCAAAGTGACATTATTATGTTCATCTGTGATCAAATTAATAAATTTATTAGTTTAGATTATTTTTTTCTGGTTGTATTTACACATTTTATATAGAATTTAAACTAGCAATGCAGAAACTGAAAGTATGTTTTCTCTGGCAGGCATTTGATATACTTGGAAGAGTTGAAGCTTGTCTTAAGCTCCTTAAATCTGAGGGTTTAAGCCTGCCTGTCTTGGCAATGAGGCATGAGGAATTACACAGAGAAATTAAAGACTGCACGGAGGATGCTTTGCAAAAGGGACAAGCCTTAATCAGCCAAGGAGATTCCTGCAGGTGAGTCAAGCCTGCCTCTTCTTTAATATGACAGACTTTTTCACAGCTTCCACAGGTCTGTTTTAAAAAATAATCTGGTGTGATTTTTGTACATTTCAGATGTTTTGCTGCATAATGATATGGCTTAAGGGATTCTATTTAAGTTTGGTCAGCCCAGTTTCTGGGAACAGTACATCTCATCTAGGCTTGAAGCCAGCCTGGGAACCTGCAGTCTGCAGTCAATACTAGAGTTGTATCATGAAGAATTTCAGAGAGGGGGCAGAAGACATGGAAATAGAGCAGCACTGGTTAATGTTTCACATTATAGATTTAGAAATTTCACTTTAGATTTAGATTTCCCTTCAGAGATTTAGAGTTAGAAGAGACCTTAGAGACAGTTTAGGTTAACTCCCTTATTTTGTTAGGTAAGATGCCCAGAGGACTTACTGTCCAAGGCTATATAGGTAGAAGAGAACAGAATCTAAATTTGAATCCAGAATCTTTGGCTCCAAATCCAAATTTAATACCACTATACCATGTTGGTATGACTCTTCTCTCCTTAGATTATTTCTTTATATTCTTCCTATACTTTATATTTTAAAGACTTTTATGTCCTATACTTAGGACTGTAACAAAATTTTCCCTTAAGGTCTAGTCAAATGCAAGTTTAGAGGTATTTGAGGGTTTGGGGGGAAGAGGAATAGAGGTTAAAGGTATTGGAATTATTTATTACTCTTTACAAAAGTGGGTCACCTAGGATATATCCAAAAAATCTGTAGTAAAAGAATCTATCATTTTAAGGGAAATTATTAGAATTTAAAATAGAAATTTATAACATAAGTTATAAGAAAGTAGGAAGAAAATTATCAAAGAAATTATATATGTATGAAAAAATAATAAAAAATAATTTAAGCTAGTGATTTTGTTAAATATTTGCAAGAGAGAGATAAAATTGAAATATGCTATGATACTTAGGGAATTTTATACTCTGTTAATGGAAAGAGTATCTCAAAAGTCTTAGTACAGTTTAAAACTTCAACATTACCACAAAAGACTTTTGGGACACTGTATTTAAATAATTATATGCACGTGGAAAGGGAGAATTTTTCATGGAAGAAGAGGAAAGATATATCTGGGTTTTTAAAGGATATTTTATTTGTTTTTCCAACTACATGCAACTGTAGTTTTTATCAATCAGTTTTGGCAA
The DNA here is from genome assembly GCF_037893015.1 of Macrotis lagotis. Taxonomy (NCBI): domain Eukaryota; kingdom Metazoa; phylum Chordata; class Mammalia; order Peramelemorphia; family Peramelidae; genus Macrotis; species Macrotis lagotis. The sequence goes on from NC_133658.1 coordinate 682,362,938, forward strand.
GATATTGAGTTTTGTATTTTTCTCCTTCCCTTCCCTACTCCCTTCCCTGATAGAAAGCAATCTGATATAGGCTTTACATTTATAACCATGCTGAACAATAGAGCCATATTGATCACGTATGAGAGAAGTATCAAATCCAAATGGAAGAAAGAAAACATGAGAGAGGAAAATGACATAATACATAAGACAACTTTTTAAAAATTGAAGATAATAAGCTTTTGGTCTTTATTTAAACCCCACAGTTCCTTCTCTGGATATGGATGGTATTTTTTCATCACAATTCTTTTAAAATTGTCTTTGATTATTGCACTGCTGAAATGTACATGTCCATCATAGTTGATCATCACCCCATGTTGTTGCAAGTGTGTATAATGTTCTTCTGGTTCTGTTCATTTCACTCAACTTCAGTTCATGTAAGTCTTCAGGCTTTTCTGAAATTCCATTCCTCAAGATTTCTTATTTCTATAAGAATAGTGTTCCATCACATACTTATACCACAATTTGTTCAGTTATTCTCCAATTGATGAATATTTCTCAAATTTCCAATTTTTTGTCACTACAAAAAGAGCTGCTATGAATATTTATGTACATGAGAGATTTTTACCCTTTTTCCATGATCTCCTAAGGATACCAACCCCAGGAGAGGAATTGATGGATCAATAATGCATTTGGGCATAATGGAAGGACATATTTGTAAATGAAAGTGATTTAAAAATAAGGTCAATAGCAATCATTTTTCATTGTTTGACAGTAGTTTCAGCTTACTATATACATTGATTGCCTACCTCCTGTTGTCTCCCTGCTGCTTCTAGCTTAACACGCCTCTGGTCTCCCCTTTCTCCCATCATTTATTTTCCCAGAAGGTGTCCTCTCTGTCCAAGGTCACAGTAAGTAAATGGCACAGTAAGAGGTCTTTAATCCTCCCATGATCTCCCATCCGCTCACTATCTTGGCAGTTCTCCTCTGGATGTGCTCTGATTTTTCCAAAAATCCTTTCTAGAATGTGCTCCAAATTAAACATAATCCTCATGATCTGAGCAGGTCATGAGTCAGTGTCCTGATTGGGAATTATCACACCCCCTTTTCTAGAAACCATGTTTCTATTAATGTAACTCCAAAAATCTCATTAGTCTTTTGAGTTCCATTTCACATTGTGGATTCAGTCAAGTTCATTGGCTTGTAATTTGAAGATTTCACCTTTTTTCTGTTTTTCAAAATTGGGATGTTACCTTTTTTCCTTTTAAGATCTTTTAGAATACAACTGGAATACAGAACACCTATGCTTCTGTTCATCATTCCAACTTGTGGTTTCTGGACATCAGAACTCTTGAACTCCTTGCTCTCTTGCCATCAACTTTCTTGGATTTCAATTCCCTGCTAACTTCTTTTTCTTTCCTCCCTATTTCAAAGATTTCTTTCTATGTAGGTTTTTTTTGGCAAGGCAAATGGGGTTAAGTGGCTTGCTCAAGGCCACACAGCTAGGTAATTATTAAGTGTCTGAGACCGGATTTGAACCCAGGTACTCCTGACTCCAGGGCCCGTGCTTTATCCACTGCGCCACCTAGCCACCCCAGATTTCTTTCTTTGACAGTGAAAGCAGAAAAAATATATATTGAGAAGTTTTATCATCTCTCTACTCTTTGTTATTCATTTTGAATATTTCTCTTTCAATATTCTTCTTATTCTGCATGTTGGTTAAAAAAAATCCCCCCTCACCCCCCCCCCCCCCCACTCTCAATATATATTTTTTAATTCATTAGTGACCTTAGCTCCTTCTGAGCATCAGCACTCCAGGCAATTATCTTTATGTGCCTCTCTTTCAATTATCAGTTGTTTGGCCTTGATTCCATCTGATATTTATCTTTCTTCTAGTTCTAAGTTCATGCTCTTATGATACTTTAAAAATACTTTCCAAAAAAGGAACCTCATAGATTTCTTTATGAATGGTCTCTCTTACCAGAATTCTTTTGGACTTCTTTGTTTCTTAACTTTACCTTATTTTTTCACTGTCTGTTGACAAGTGATTTTGTCTTCAAAACTCAAAATTTAACCCCATACTGATTCATATTATAACAATCCTACAGTAAAATCCATTGATTCACTGACAAGCTTTGTAAGCTTACACATAGAATATTCTTTGTAATGACTTCAATTTAGAATCTGTGTCTGATGACAAATGTAAAATAAATGGCTCACAGCTGGTATAATAATAAGAACTAGCACTATTTTTAGTGATTTAAGGTTTAAAAAGCACTCTTATATATAATATCTCATTTTCCCCTCTCAACAAAGCAAAGGTCTGATACCAAAGGTATCATCTTTATTTTATAGATGAAGAAATGGATTCAGCCAAAGGTAAGTGTTCATGTTAAAATTTGAATTCAGATTTTCTAAATATTGGTTCAATACCACATGTTGTTCAGTCATGTCTGATTCTTTCTGACTCCATTTGGAGTTTTCTTGACAAAGATACTGGAGTGGTTTGCCATTTCGTTGTTCAGGTAATTTTATGAATGAGGAGACTGATGCAGAAAGTAATTTAAGAGTCTCACAGTTATTAAGATTCTGAGGTCAGATTTGAACTCAGTAAATGAGTCTTCCTGACTCTAGATCCAGCATTTTATGTACCACAACACCACCTAGCTTGCCTCCTAAAACATAAACAATTTCTAGTGAAGAGTTGCTCTTTAGTAAAGGGCTAATTTCGTCATAATCACCTGTGTTAAACTAATCAGGTGCTAGAGAGCAGTTTCTTCTCACTTCCTGGTAATTTCATCATTACTCTAAACAACAAATAGTTAATTTCTTTAAGCTTTAGAGTTTAGTTTGGAACCAGTTTCTAATCTCCATACATTCTCTGTGTTTTAAGGATGTTTGGGGGTTTATAAATTTATGTTGGAGTACTAAAAGACTTTTGTTTGACCAGACAGTTCGTTTATTACCCCCTTTGCCCTTTCTCATCTTTATGACCACCTTTACTCTTCTTGGCTCCTATAAAGCACCTTCAGTGACTTGCGTTAGGTTGAAGTCTGAGAGAATGTTTAATGCTGATCTGATCCTAAGAGAGAAAATGAAGAAAGAAATAGAATATTTCTTCACAAATTTCACAAATTCATTCTTAGTTAACTGGAATTTTGTTCTTTCTGGAAGGTGCCATTCCTCATCCCTCTCCCAATACCAAACAATACATCTTTTTCCATTTTTTCCACACTGTATTTTTATACGTACTTTTTTATATTGGTACTTTAAAGTGCTTGGAAAATCTGAATTGTTACTTTAATTTTTGCAAAAAAAAGTTAAAGGCAGAGTAAAATGGTTACTTGCCAAATGATATATCTTGATTCAGAGACTAGACTAGAAATAGAAATCCATTAGAAATTCAATAGAAATTCATTAGAAACTTAGTTGAAACCCAAAGCTTGTGATAGATGTTGTTTTTAATAGTATGCTTTGCCCATATGTGGCTTAATTCTCTTGTCAGTTGAAATATATGCCTTCAGCATACATTTGCCAGGTATAATAATGCTGGCTTTTGAGACAGACCTGAGTACTATTTCCCTATCACTAATTGTGGGACATTGGGCAAATGACAATTCTTCCCTGGACCTCAGAAGCTTCATCTGCAAAATGGAAATAATAATTTCCACTACCACAATTTTTGTGGTTTAAATATATATTTATACATATATTTTCAAATATACATATAATTTAGCAACATAAATATAAGCAAGTTTCAGTGTTCAAGTGGATTGTGCTGCATCAATTCCCTTGTATGTCATTTCACAATTGGAACATTTCCATAAATATAATGTTATATATATATATATATATATATATACACAAGGTAGTTAGGTTACCAAGCTAGCCAACAAATACCAATGATTAGTAATCATAACTACTTGACACATCCATCACAGGTGGGAAATCTGGCCAAACAAGGGAATTATTCCAAGTTGGAATTATAAGAGAAGTGAGTGATAAACTTAGAATTTGTAGCACAAAGGAAGAAGTTTTAGTTCTACATAAAATAGTAATATGTGGTACGATGATTGTTTAGTCTTTATAATGCAGGAAAGTCTATTTTAAAATGCCACACTGTTGTAAGTTTTTTGTCCCTGTAGTATTTTGAATGCTAATATAGCTCTTCAAAGATATTAAAAGGGAATTTACCTCCCACTTTTCTAAGGGCCAAAAGTATTTTCATGAGTTTGAGATAATATTCCTAAGGATGCCACCTTAATAATTGAGACTTTGTATTTCAAGAATAGTTAGGGGAAAATTTTGTAGTAGGTTAGATTTAATACTGGGAGGTAAGTAGAACTAACTAGCAGGTTGCACTACTTATCAATTCTGTGATTTTGGTCATCAAGTTATCTTTCTAGTTTCAAAGTTATTTCCTCAACAAAATGAGAACAATACATATTTGCAATTTGTAAAGCTGCTTGGAAGAATAAGGAAAATGATGATTTATTCACTAATAATATCCCAAATGATTTTTAATGTTCATGAAATACATTAGATTGCCTTGTCCTATCTACTTGATATTGCAGAGCAGCTAGGTGATTCAGTGGATAGAGAGCTAAGCCTTGTGTCAGGAAGACATGAGTTTAAACCTAGTCTTGGACATTTACTAGCCATGTGTTCTTGGACAAGTCACTTAATCCTGTTTACCTTGGATTCTTCACAGGGAATAATGAGCTGGAAAAAGAAATGGCAAACCACTCTAATATCTTTGTTAAGAAAGCCCCAAATGGGGTTACAAAGAGTTGGACATGAGTGAACAACATCTTTTACATAATTATAACTTCAAATAGGATAAATCAATTTGCACTATTTGAAGTTGTAATTTTGGAAAATGTGGTAACTGTTATCAGTCCAATGGAAATATGCAGTGAGAATTTAAATAATGTGACCACTTCACAGGATTATTTGCCCTAATCAGGATCTAACTGCAGTTCCATGAAAACATTGCCATTTGAAATACTAAGGGCACTTGACTACTGGATGCTTTTGCCAAGAAATCTAATAGTAATTAGAAAATTCTTTATAAATCCACAGCTTGGCTTATGTATCCTATCCCAATGTCATGACCTACAGGGAATAGATATTCTAACAATTGGTTAGCACTCCTAAGTTTACTATGAGGGCTATGTTGAAAGGAGCTTGGCATTTGTGCCTCAACCAAGGACACTCAAATTAAAGTAGTGACTTAAGGAATTTGAATATTTGTCAGGAGGCATTTGTACTGTCACTACCATCATGATCTAATCTTCTGGCTAGGTAACTTTATGTTTTTTTCCTGGCACTACTGAGTTAATGCTGCTTCTCTCCTTGTGACCAAATCAATGCCTTCTCAAACTGTAACACTACTCCCTATACACTTTCTTTGGGCTCAGCAAATGGGCTCATGCAAAATCATTTGTATATATCCTTATCAAAAAGCAAAATGTCAAAGTCTCATGGTTGCCCTAAGCGATAAAATAACATGAAGTCAAACAAAACTAAAATGCTTCGCTAGAGAAGAAGTAGAAAGTAATTTTTAAGGTAGGAATGGATGAAACACTCTCCAAAATATTATAATTTGAAAGTTTCTTTAAGTATAATAATAATAATAATTATTATAATAGTATTGGCAGCTAACATTTTTATAATCCTTTATAGTTTGCAAAGCTCTTCCTAAATAATGTATTTTATCTTCACAGTAACCTTGGAAAGTAGATGCTATTGTACCCTTTGGTTTTATACATAAGGAAATCAAGGCAAATAGAAGTTAAGTGACTTGTCTGGGATTACAAAGTGATGTAGGAAGTGTGACTTGGTGAGAACTCAGATCTTCCTTACCCCAGGTCTAGCACACGCTCTATGCCATATAACTACTTATACATATGGGAAGTCAGTCTCAGAAATGTACCATGCCATCATTAAGTCATGGGAAATCTGGTACTTTTATTACTTTTTACCTTCCTATTCATGACATTTAATAATTCAATAAGTATTTATTAAAACACTTTCTTTGTATCTTCAGACAGCATGCTAGGTACTGGGGCTACAATGACAAAAATTAAATGGTGGTTAATTTTGAGGAATTTATTATCCTATAAGAGGGAAATGATATGTATACAAATTAGTAAACAAAAAGTATTATATAAAATAAATTGGGAGCACATTATTAACTGGGGAAATCAGGAAGGGTGGGGTGTCTTGTAGGAGGGGACATTTGATAGGAACTAGAATAGAAGAAAGGCATTTCCATTCTTTAAATCAGGGGTCCATAACCTGGAATATACAGAACCCTAAGGAAACTATTGATAGATTTCAGGAGGTACATAAATTTGAATGGGAAAAAAAGCATTTATAACTTTGTTTTCATTCACTTCTCATTGAATTTAGGCATCTCCTTTAAATTGTGAAATTTTTATAAAAGAAACACTATTCAGAGAAAACCATAGACTTTATCCAACAACCATAAGTGTCCATCCATGACTCAGAAAAAAAAGTTAAGAATCCTTCTTTAAATCAAATATATTAATATGATGTTTTTAAAACTTGCATGTGTTTTTTAAAAATTGCAAAGCCCTTTAGAAAATAAGTACTTGTCATTTTCATGTTTCTCTGCCTTTCATGTTTTCCTGTCTAAAATAAATTGTCAGTTTTATATAATTTTAATCTATTTCATGTCATTCAGAAGGTCTGTAATTCTGTTTTGGTGCATTGAGTCACATTAAATCATACTGAAATATTCTTGCAATATCATATAATTATGATCAAGTAGAGAATTATGTTGAAGCTTCTAAGCAGATAATGCTTTACCATAGATCAGAACTTCAACATTAGCTTCAACCCTGGTTTCTGACTCACTTTACCCATCATTCTAAAACCCTGAACCTGAAAATAGGTTTAATATTGCCTCAGTTCCAAGCAGGAGGCCTATCCTAGAAACCTATTGGATCATGAAAAATTTATGAGAGAAATATGCTGATCTAGAGTAATGTTGCAGGAGTGTTGATTTGCATAATAGGTACAATAAAGATTTTTGATCTCTAGCCTCTATGATCTCAGAGTCTATTTGGATAGATTGAATGACCAGACCCAGATATTTGGTTCAATCAAGGCTTCAATAACTGAGTCATTAATGGTTCAGTATCACCTGGGTAAGACCTGGATAAGAGGTCTCTCTAGAAAGTACACTAGGGATCTCAATTTGACCATGGACTATTTAACTTCATTTATCAGTGGTTCTCATAAACTCATAGATAGCATGCTTATCAAATTTACATATTTGGGAGGAGATGGAAAACCATTAGATGAAAGGATCTAAAAAAAGATCTTTTTAAGTCTAGAAAATGGAGTTATAGTTAATAAAACAAAAATAATAAGTATGACTGTAACACTTTGGTGTAACAAAATCAATTCCATAAATACAAGATGAGGGAAGTGTGACTCAGATAATTCAGATAGTTCATCTGAAAAAAATCTTGAGGTTTTTAGTTTTCAGTTATGTCTGAGTTTTCATGACCACATTTGGAGTTTTCTTGGCAAAGATACTGGAGTGGTTTGCCATTTTCTTCCCATGCTCTATTTACAGATAAAGATTTGAGGGAAACAGTAAAGTGATTTGCCCAAGGTCACACAGCTAGTAGGTGTCTGATTCCAAATTTGAATTTAGGTTTTCCTGACTCTAGGTCTGGTGCTCTATTTTACTATCTAGCTTGAGGTTTTGAGCATCTGGAATCGAAAAGATGTGGTTTATACTTCAGAGGTGAGGGATGTAATTTATTTATGCCTTCTCATCCTTTACAACTCTTCTCTAGGTTCTTCCTAAATCCTCCACTGGGAGCCTCTACCCAGTGTGCTGGGACCTTCTTCCAAGTCTCTGGATATTATAGAAGTAGCAATGGAGCATGGGGGCTATCAATAGTTACCCTTAACTCTCACATCACTAATCTAAATCCATTTCTGGTAATATAGTTCCCCTGTAATATATTTTATGCTGCTCTTTCTGGATAATTTTCATTAGTAATATAGTGTAACCTGCTAATACCACTGTGGGGATATAATTAATAAAAAGAAAGATAGTCCCTGCTCTCAAGCAGCTTACAGTCCAACGGAGGAAGACAACATTCAAAAGGAGACAGGAAAGGATGGGACATCATGTTCCATAGTATATAACCCAGATATAGCAGCAAATGCAAAGTGGAATAAGTAAAAAAATCAGTTTCTGCCTTTTATGAAGGAGGCTTTTAGAAGGAGCTTAGTACTCCATCTTCCAGTCTTCCAATCAGAGGGGAGGTGTCACTAAGGGAGGTGGCCTCAAGTCCAAATTTTTAGTTAGCATTCCAAAACACATGATGAAGAGAGCCATATTGGAGACCTTGGCAATGTAACAGCCCACAAAGGTGATGTGGCCACAGCTTCTATCAAAGGTGTTCTAATTACACTTTCAAGGTAATATTCTGTGATTGGCTATACTATGGTGGTCTACAAGAAAGCTGATGATTTGGGCAAAAGGGGAAATTCAGAGAATGAAAAGAAATACTGGTCCTCACTTAATTTGTGGCATAAGTGAGATCGCTAAATTAATCAAGTTTCTAGGATGTAATTTAGGTATTTCGGAACACAAAGATGTTGGTGATTACATGTAGAGACATATCTGACAAGACCATTAAACATCAATATTAAGTTAAAAAATTATTTCAGGGAGAAGCTTGGAATCATTAAAAGCACTCCACAATTTCCCAAATGTCTGTCTTCCTGTTCAATTCTGTACTCAGTTTAGCATTCATTTACAATTTATTTCCAAGATACATGCACACATGTGTGTGAATATATATATATATATATATATATATATATATATATGTATCTATTATTATGGACTTTCCATTCTCAAAACTATAGTCTGGGCCATATTTATCCCAATTTAATAGGTTCTATCAACTGCCAACTGAAGCATCATATGGATGTCACTAAATAGATAAGGAATCTATCTCCCATTTGGGCTCTGTGCTAGATCTTCTATATAATAGTTCAAACATCTTTAGCTTCTCAATTTAATGCCTCATTTGATATGAATAATCAGAGTCATGGAATATAGATTTCTCTCATTTCATCTTTTAATGAATCTTGTATTATTTCCAAAAATGCAGAGCAGATACTTTGTTGAAGGCAAGTCTTTAGTTGACATGATGTAATAAATGAAATTACTTTTGATAGTCAACAAATAACAAGCACAATATTTATCACTTGTATTCATCACTTTTCAGGCAATTAAGGAGTCATTATAGTATAGTGGAATCATAGACTTGTGCTTCAGAAGTACCTTGATTCAAGTCCACCTCAGACATTTGCTAACTGTGGAACAATCAACAAAATACTTATCTCTCATTAATCTCAGTTTCATTATTTGTAAAATTACATTTATTATGCCGACTTCACAGCATTGCATCTGAAGTGAGATAATACATTTAAACCATTGTGGAATCCTTTTAAGTGCTATATAATATTCAATTATTATTTTTCACAGTGATAATTATATAACCATAAAGATATTGGCTTTCTTCTTGTTATTGTGTTATTTTCAGTGTCTAATTATTTTTGACACTATTTGTTTTCTTCACCAAAATACTGGAGTGTTTTGCTGTTTCCTTCTCTAGATCATTTTACAGATGATCAAACTGAGGAAAATAGGACTATGTGACTTGCCCAGGTCACACAGCTATTAAGTGACTTTCAACTCAGGAAGATGAGTCTTTCTGAACTCAGTTCAGATACCTATCCACAGTGTTACCTAGCATCTGGCTAAAACAAGAAATAGTAGGATAATTTGAGATTAATCTTAAAGGAAACCATGATTAAGGAAGATTAAAAAAAAGAATTCTTAAAGTAGGTGGAATTTTAGCTGAGATCTGAAGGATAGTGGGGAATTCAGGACATGGAGATAAGGTGTAAAAGTGTTCTAGGCACAGGACCCAGTCAGTGAAAAGGCATGGAATCAAAAGACAGAGTATCTTGTGCAAGGAATATCAAGACTAATGTCCTTGCATTAAAGAATAAGCTGTAAGAATATTAGAAAAAGCACACTTCTGGGGTAGGACCAAGATGGCAGTATAAAGATAAGAAACTTCTGGAGATGTTCCCAGAACAACTTTGAATGAAACATTTAAACAGATCCTAAAGCAACGGAACCCACCAAAAAACAATGAAGCAACTTTGAGATATTTTGGAGGGACTTCAGAAAAAGGTCTGCCTTGTGGGTAAGTGGGTGGGAGAAGTAATAGCCCAGCATAAGCTGGAGAGCTCAGAAACCATCACAAGGGTCTTAGCCATGGCACAGAGAAGGTCCCATCACAGCTGGTCAGTGGTGAGGGTTCCAACCTCCCCTCTCCCCTCGGCTCAGAGAGCAAAGTTTCAAACACCAGGAAGCTGGCATGGCACTGAACTATCCTAGCACAGGAAACACCTGAAATGCCAGAGACCAGAACCCTGACCTCCAACAACAACAACAACAAAAACAAAAGCTTGGGGCTACACACCCTATATCACAGGAATAGAGTTCAGCTGACAAAATGACCAAAAAAATAATGCAAAAAGTGCTAACCAGTGATAATTACTGTTCTAATTGGAGTGATAAAAACACCATCTCAGAAGAGGAAAGCATAGATAAAATGCCTACATGTGAAGCCTCTGAAGGGATTGATGAACTAGTCACAATTCCAAAAAGACCTCTTGAAAGAGCTCAAAAAAGAATTTTAAAAGTGAAAGAAGAGAAGAAGAAAAATGGAAAACTGAATGAGAGTCATTCAAGAAGATGATAAAAATATCTGGGGGCTGCTAGGTGGTGCAGTGGATAGAACACCAGCCCTGGAGTCAGGAGTACCTGAGTTCAAATAGGGACTCAGACACTTAATAATTACATAGCTATGTGGCCTTGGGCAAGCCACTTAACCCCCAATGCCTTACAAAAACTAAAAAACAATATCTGGAGAAACCAATAATTTTAAAAGTAAAATTGACCAGCTACAAAATAAAATTAACAACTGGAAAAGGAAACAAAAAAAGCTAACTGAAGAAAATAAAACTTTAAAAAACTAGAATTGGAAAAATATAAATGAATAACTCTGTAAGAAGAAAATATAAAGTAACCTCCTAGGGAAAATGACCTACCTAGAGAATAAATCCATGAGAAATAATTTGCAAATTATTGAAAAACATGATAAGAAAAAGAGCCTGGACAATATCATGCAGGAAATTATCATGGAAAACTAATATCCTGAAACAAAAAGATAAAGAAATCCTTGAAAGAATCCACTGATCACCCCCCAGAAAGAGATTCCTAAAATAAAAATTCCAAGGAATATTGTAGCCAAATTTCAAAATTCTTGGCTAAAGAAGAAAATACTGCAAGCATCCAAGAAGTAATTTAATTACCAGGGAATCACAGTCAGGATTATGTAGGACTTATAAATTTTAATATTAAAGGATTGGAGGACCTGAAATATGATATTCTGGAGGAAAACCAAGTATTGCAACCAAGTATCAACTGTCCTGCAAAATTCAGTATTTTTTCAGTAGAAAAGATTGATTTTTCTCAGTGAAATAGTGGATTTTCAAAACTACCTGATAAAAAGACCAGAACTGAATAGAAAATTTGATATTCGATACAAGACTAGGGTTACACAGAAAGATAAATAGGAGAGGAATGTTAGTTAACTCTTGAAAACTGTATTACTCTTAGAACAATTGAAAGGGTCTGGGTATAAATTGACTGTGATATGATCAAACTCCTAGCCCTTGAGGATTGTATTTATATTGGGCAGCTGGAGGATTATTCTTGAAAAGAGGATGTGAATTTAAATTGATTATGATATAAGTATGCTTATGACTCTTGAGAATTATACTTCTATCAATCAGGACAGTTGAAAGGATTATACTTTGACAATGGATGTGGGTACAAAACAATTACAAAATCATTGTCATGAAAAAGAGAATTATACTGGGAGAAGAAGGCATTAGAGGATACTGACACATGATGAGGAACAAAGGGCCTATTATAGAAAAGGGAAAGAAGGGAGTGAGTGAGCACTGAGTAAGATCCTCTCTCAATAGATTTGGCTCAAAAAGAGAATAGCAGTGATGTAGTGGATAGAGCACCAGCCCTGGAGTCAGGAGTACCTCAGTTCAAACTGGCTTCAGACACTTAATAATTACCTAGCTGTGTGACCTTGGACAAGCCACTTAACCCCATTGCCTTGCAATAAAAAAGAGAGCGAAAGAGAGAGAGAGAATAGCATACATTCCCAAATGGGTTTATAAATTTATTTTACTTTACAGGAAAGGGGCTAAGGTGAGAGAAAGGCTGATAAAATGGAAGGGGAAAGGTAAAAGTAAAGTTAAAGTTAAAGCAAAAAAATGTAAAGTAAAGGGGGAAAGGGAGAAGAAAAAGGAAGAGAGCTGGTAGAAAGGAGGGAAGATTGAGAAATGTAGCTGTTAGAGGCAAAACATTGGTGAGGAGCGGTAAGGGAAAGGAGAGAGAATACAAAGAGGGGGAAGATAAGATGGAGGGAAATGCAGAATTAGTAATCTTAACTGTTAGTGAATGAGATGAACTCTCCAGTGAAATAAAAATCTACAATATATTGTTTCAAGAAACATATTGAAGTAGAGAGATACACATAGGGTAACAGTAAAAAGCTGGAGCAGAATATATTATGCTTTAGCTGAAGTTAAAAAAACAGGTGCAACAAACCTGATCTCAGACAAAGTAAAAGAAAAATAAATCTAATTAAAAGGGATAAGGAAGAAGAAAGGCATTTTAAAGACAAGGCTAACTAAGAGATGTATTTGTGGAATTTAGTAAACTAATCTTAAAATTTCCATCAATTGGGGAATGACTGAACAAGCTATGGTATATGAGTGTTCTGAATTACTATTGTTCTGTAAGAAATTGTGAGCAGCTTGACTTCAGAAAAGCTTAGAAAGACTTACATGACTTGATTCTTAGAGAAGTGAGCAGAACTAGGAGAATATTGTATATATTAACAGCAACATCCATTAGATGATCATCCATTATAGAAGAAATTTCTCTCAGCTGTTCAGTGATCAAGGACAATCCTGAGGAAAATGCCATCCACATCCAGAGAAGAAACTATGAATTCTGAATGCAGAGCAAAGCATACTATGTTAACTTTTAAAATTTCTTTTATGTTTTTTTTCTTTCCTTCTCAGGGTTCCCCCCCTTAGTTCTAATTATTATTTCACAACAAGATTAATATGGAAATATGCTAAAAACTATTATACACATATAGAACCTATATCAAATTATTTGCTGCCATGGGAAGGGAGAAGGGAAGAAGGGAAGGTGGCAGAAAAATGTGGAACCCAAGAGCTTACTAAAGGATGAATGTTGAAGACTTTCTTTGCATGTAATTGGAAAATTAGAAACAAGAGAATATTGGAAAAGTAAGCAGAAAATGAACTTATAGTTCTATACATTCCTTCAATCACCATTATAGCATCCATGATTTTTCTAAGCATTGGATATGTGGTAGATATCTTGAGAATAACAGCCTTAGTGCCCTCAAAAATATGTTGTATCTGACTTGGGATTTCTCCTTTCTAAACTGGGTTCTAGTCCAAATGTTCTTCCTATCCTAGTTTTCTTTAGTGCTGTTACTTGTCCCTTTTACAGAATATTGGAGACAGTGAAACTGAAGCATTGTGACTTACCTGCTGTGACAGACAAAACAGTTTGTTGTTGAAAATGATATCTATTTTTCATCTATTTCCTCCTTCTGGTTTCCTTCTTATATGTTCAGGATAACCTGGTTTAATTAGGTGTCTCACCAAACTTTCTATAAATATCCTTAGAAAGTAGTGATCACATTTGTTTATATCTTCTCATTTATGTACTTTCCGTTTTCAATCATTAGAAATTTATTTAAGTTGTTCAGGGTGGAGTTATCTCAGTTTCATAGCATACTTTGTTCTCATTTTTATTGTTTCATGTAATTTATATTGGATGTTGATCTTTTTTCTGATTAGTCTTACTGTTCACAAAGTTATTTGGAAATGACTCCTATATTGGGTCTTTTCCCTCCCCTCCCCTTCCATTTCCTGTTTTCATACTGACTAGATTATCAGGTTCACTGGTAGAAGATGTTTAAGGGGAGGAAAATATAATAATCCCCAATTTGACAGGGAAAGGGCATTGCCTTAGATAAACTGAAGCCTGGGAAAGACTTTAATTTGGAAAGGTCAATATCACTCACTCTGTTCTCGGTCATCACCAGTCATCTTGACTTTTGATGACTCCAAAGGAGAGAATGATGTTGACTACTTTGCCTCACTTAATCTATTCATGAATAAGACCATCACCCTCAGGAAGTCATTGGTCCACTTTGAGGATTAAGGTTGAACACAACAATTTTGAGGGAAAGGTCTATGATCAAGATAAAGGATAAAGAACAAAAATAATCCTTAGACATCATCTAGTCCAACTTCCTCATCTTATTGTTGCAGAAACTGAGGAGAAAAGTTTTGTGACTTTCCCGAATTGAATACAATTAGAGTACAGTCATAAGATTATACATTTAGAGCTGGAAGGGATCTCAGAGACAACATTGTCAGCTCCTCTCATTTTACAAATGAAACTGAAGCTGAAGCCTGAAGAAGATAGGAGATTTGTCCCAGTTCACACTAATGACAGAAGTGGAATTTGAATCTGATTCCTCTGAACCCAAATTCATCAGTCTTCCTATTGCACAACAAGATAATAGGTAGCAGAGTCAAAATTTAACAATGAAAGAGTATTGGTTCTGGTGTTGGAGGACCTGAGTGCAAATTTCATCCATATTGTCTACTGCCTGTGAGATTTTGGGTAAATCATTTACCTTCTTTGGACTTTACTTTTCTCATGTATAATATGAGAGACTTGGATTGCATGGTCTCTTAGGTCCCTTTACCTGTGATTCTACAATCTTAGGACTCCAAATTCAACAAATAATACAAAAAAGATATTGAAATACTTTAGCTTTGGTGGGGGAGGAAATGCAGTGAGTAGAAGAAATGATCTTTTTCCTATAATGTAGAGGTTTCAGATGATCTGTTGCCTGTATTAGGTAGTTATGCTTATCAGTTAAAAGGACAATATCTGAGTCACTGAGAGAGATAACAACAAACCATAGGTTAGGGAAGACATTTTCCCCATTTCTAAAATGAAACTTGGACATAAGACAGAGAAGAAAAATGCTATCAGCTGATGCTTTCTGATGAGATAGAATAAGTTGTCAAGTACTTACCATCTGGTGCAGCTCTTAATCCAGATGGGCTGCCAATAGTAATTTATGAAACATTTGAAAGGAACTTAGCATTCTCCAGAATGATGCCTGCCTTAGAAGACATTATCATTAGATTACCCTCCCCTCCCTCAGTTCAGATTTGTGACAGATTCAGATGGGGAAATCAGCATGCTTATGGAAATGTAAATCTATGTTTTAGGCTGGTTAGTAAAATCCTGCTCTTTGGAAAACATATTTGCAAAGAATAAAGAAGGGAGGGGGGAGAAATGTTCCTTTATGGTGTTCCTAGCTGATGACTGATTGACTCCTCATAGTTTGAAGTACATGAGTGTCCTTAGAGGAATGAAAAAGTCACCAGAAGCTTCAGAAATAAGCAGATTGACCATCATGCCCTTCCCTTGGCTCAGCTCTCCCTTGGTAAGAGCCAAAGGTGACCATTTCATCCTCACTACGTGAGTAGTCTGTCTGCAGCCTGAATGTTCACATCAAGCATCTCTTGGATATATACTGATGGATGCTGGAAGTATTTCTCTGGTGGTGTAGGAGAGACCTCTAATGGTGTTTGCGCACTCTGCTGATCTAATTAGGATAATTGCAGGAAGTGTGAGAGTCAGCGCACTGCATGTTCTTCCATTTTTTTCCCTTCAGGGGAGCTTCTATCAAACAAATGACAAAAAGGTATAATTTGGTGCAGTCAATTAAAGACAGGTAATGTCCACACTAACAAAAAAGGCAATAGGGAAATAAAGATTATTTTAAGTTTTAAGTTTTTCCATTTCTGATTCTGTCCCACACCAAAAATAGCTAAAAAAAAAAGATGATGGTGGGGGGAGTAGGGGAAAGAGTGAAATGATTTCTGTGTGGTCAGGGAATTCTCCTCTAACTTTCTAGTCACAATTCATTCATATTCCATCTACCTACAGAGAATGATACAGTAGCTTCTTGACCAAATCAAATTATTCTCTATTTCAAACTATGAGAGAGTTTGAACATTGATTTGCATGTTATTCATAGTCAAAATATATTTAGGAGAAGGGTGACTTTTT